>NW_022111368.1:26470592-26479820 GCF_000313985.2 Echinops telfairi | reverse complement strand
AATAAAGCCCACATGGAAGAAGCCTGTGTGATCACGAGGTATCCATGGGATCAGGTATCAGGCATCAAAGAACAAAAAAATCTTATCATTATGAATGTGGGGGAGTGGGGACCCAAAGCCCATCTGTAGGCAATTGGGTATTCCCTTACAGAAGGGTCGTGGGTAGGAGATAAGCCAGTCAGGGTACAGTGCAGCAATAATGAAACTTACGGTTTTCCTCTAATTCTTGAATGCTTCCTCCCTCCACTATCATGATGCCAATTCTACCTTACAAATCCGGCTAGAGACCAGACGATATACACTGGTACAGATAGGAACTGGAAACACAGGGAATGCAGGACAGATGAACCCCTCAGGACCAGTGAAGAGAGTGGCAATATCGTGAGGGTGGAGGGATGGTGGGGTACAAAGGGGTAACAGATCACAAGGATCTCCATATAACCCCCTCCCTCCCTCAGAGACGGACAAAAGAAAAGTGGGTGAAGGGACAGTGTAAGACATGACAAAATAATAATAATTTATAAATTATCAAGGGTTTGTGAGGGAGGGCTCAAGGAGGGAGAGGGAAAAATGAGGAGCTGATACCAAGGGCTCAAGTAGAAAGCAAATGCTTTGAGAATGATGATGGCAACAAATGTACAAATGTGCTTGACACAAAGGACGTATGCATGGATTGTGATAAGAGTTGTATGAACCCCCAATAAAATGCTTTTAAAATATGTTAACAATTATTTCATCTAGCAAGATTTTTAAAAATTCATTAAGCTAAAGGAGTTTAGACTCAAAATTATGAGATGGTCCTAAATAATTTTATGTATTTAAACTTATCAGTAGACACTTTTCCATAAAAGTTGCTTCATTCCCAAAGGAAAATTTTAATTATAACCAGAGATATAAAGCTATGTATCTTCTTTGAAGAATTCCTCAAAACAGAGCGTTTTGTTAGAATCACCTTGATCCGAAGAGCAGAATACTGAACATACTATGGAACAACTCGGTTACTCAGTGTTCTAATACGTCCTTTCTGGTTGGGGATGGGTGCTGGAGAGTCCAGACTCCTCCTGGCCAACAGAACAAGGACCAGTCCTGAGTCATTCTCACAGTTTTTATGTTTGAGCCCACTGTGTCAATCCATCTTATTGATGGTTTCTCTTTTTGCTGCCCCTCACCAAGCAGGATGTCCTTCTCCAAGTCCTGGTCTCTCCTGATAACATGCCCAAAATATGAAAAACCAAGTCTTTTCATCCTTGCCTCTGAGGAACACTCTGGCTGTCCTTCTGACAGGACAGATCCGTTTGTTCTTCTGACAGTACAGAGTACTTTCCATATTCTCTGCCTGCACCATAATTCAAATGCATCAATTCTTCTCAAGGATTCCTTATTCAATGCCTAATTTTCACATGCATAGGAGGTGACTAAAAATAACATGGCTTGAGTCAGGTCCACTATAGTCCCCAAGTGACATTCTTGCTTGTTAAACTTTAAAGAGTGCTTGTGCAGCAGATTTACCCAATGGAATGCATTTGATCTCCTGACTGCTGCTTCCATGAGGATTGATTGTGGATCCAAACAAGATGGAATCCCTGACAACTTCAGTTTTTCTTCTGTTATCATGATGTTACTTATTGGTCCAGTTGTGAGGATTTTATATGTCTTTACATTAATTTGCAATCCAAACTGAAGGCTGCAATCCTGTATTTTCATCAGCAAGTACTTCAAGTCCTCCTCACTTTCAGCAAGCAAGGCTATGCCATCTGCATATTGCAGGTTGTTAATAAGTTTACCTTCAATCCTGATACCAAATTTGTCATGTACTCCCAGCTTCTCCGATTTTTTGCTCAGCTTACATATCGAGTAAGTACAGTGAAAAGACACAACCCTGGCTCACACTATTGATTTTAAACAATGCAGTATTTTCTTAATCCATGAACAGGTTCTGCATGAGGACAATATAGTGTTCTCAGATTCTCATTCTTCTCAAGGCTATTCATAGTTTATTATAATCCACAGTTGGATGTTTTGACATAGTCAATAAAATACAAGTAAACATCTTTCTCATATTCTCTGACATCAGCAATGATAACCCTTGTTCCACATCCCTTCTGAATCTGGTCTGCACCTCTGGCTGCTCCCTATCAATATATTGCAGAAACCATTGCTGCATGATCGTCAGTAAAATTTTCCTTTCATGTGGCATCAATGATATTGTTCTATAATTTAAGCATTGTGTTAAGTCACCTTTCTTTGGAATGGGTTCAAATATGGATCTCTCCCAGTCAGTTGGCCAAGTAGCTGCTATCTTCCAAATTTCTTGACATAAGCAAGGAAGTGCTTCATCAGCTTTTTGAAACATTTCCATTGGTAGTCTATCCATTCCTGGAGTCTTGTTTTGGCTAATGCCTCTGTGTAGCTTGGACTTCTTCCTTCAGGGTCATTAGTTCTTGATCATATGCTACCTCTTGAAATGGTTGAATGTTGACTAGGTATTTTTGGTACAGTGATTTTGTGTATTCTTTCCATCTTCTTTTGAATGGGCAGGGGGATCAGTATTTTTCCCATAGTATCTTTCAATATTGCAACCTGAGTCTTGAATTTTTTCTTGAGTTCTTCCAGTTGAACATATGCTGAGCATGTTCTTCCTGTTTGGTTTTCTTTGCATATTTCATTATACTACTTGACTCTGCCTTCTTGAACTGCCCTTTGACATTTTCTGTTCAGCTCTTTTACTTCACCATCTCTTCTATTTGCCTTTATGACGATTAAGAGCAAGTTTCAGTCTCTTCTGACATCCACCTTTTTTTGTTGCTGTAATTTTCATTTTTCAGTTTTGTTAACATATACTTCACATATCATACACTTAAATCTTTCGATCATATTAAGCAGAGGTGCGCAATAATCATCACAATCAATTTCAGCAAATTTTTGTCTTTCTCATACTCATTGTTATTAGCTTCACACTCACCCCAATCTCCCTGCCATGCCCATAGGTAATTATTAATCTAGTTATTGTCTCTACAGATTTGCATATCCTTGATTTCATATACAGAAAATCATACAAAACACAAAAAGGAAGCAAGCAAAAAAATAGCCAACAATAATAGAACAAAACAGAAAAAACTTCAATTAAGATGAAAGCAGAAAATATTAAAAACTGAAACAACTTTAAAATGGGTCAAAGGGAAGATCAAATGTTAGGGTTTTACATTTCAACCTAACT
This sequence comes from Echinops telfairi, assembly GCF_000313985.2. Lineage (NCBI taxonomy): Eukaryota > Metazoa > Chordata > Mammalia > Afrosoricida > Tenrecidae > Echinops > Echinops telfairi. The sequence continues at coordinate 26,476,603 of NW_022111368.1, read as the reverse complement.
ATAGCTTACATAATTGACTTTACAATGCTCTGCTTCATAGCAAGGTTATTCATATCCCTGGACTATACAGAGGGAATTTGCCAGAGGCTTAATCCATTTGGAGACCCTGAATATGAATTTTAGGCTTAAATTATAATCCATAGCCTCTGCGAACTGAGTACTCAGAATTTAAACTCTGATACCATTCACTCTTTTTTGACTTAGATTTTATTATTTGCAATCCTTGGATCACACAGGCAGCTTGTTCTTCTTCCATGTGGACTTAGATGACCTCACTTAAGACCCCACATGCTATTCCTTCTGATAGCTAAGCACCATCTCGTTTCTTCACCATACTTTGCTACTGCACCTATATCCAGTGATCTCTTTTTAAGAGCAAGTATTGAGTAGAGCCATGTCATAAGAAGTAACTGTTCTTATTGGGGATAGAATTGAGTGTGAGGCCCATATCTATTCACACAGTTGGTTTACATGTGTCTCTGGTTCACTTTAGAGATATCAGTACCATTTTATGGTAGAGAATATTATAAATCATCCCCCTAGAGCATAAAGTGATTCTATTGATAGTGTTATTAATTTAACCAACAGTAAAGGATTTAAAATACTGTTAAAAAATGAAATTATAAAAGTATAGGCTGTTTTTGCAGACCACAATACTTGAATTGTTAACGAGTACAGATTTATCTTTTAAGTGACTGGACAATATTTACATGAAAATAGGGGTTGGTGATAAGGCAAAACTTTCAATAACCATCATTCACAAAGGCACAACAATGTCCACCAGACAAATACACTGATATCCACTTCAACCTTTTCATTCTTTTCTGTATTGTTAATGACCTCTTGCTTTCTTCACATATGTCCTTGATGTCATCCCACAGTTCATCAGACCTTCTGTCATTCCTGTTCTAAGTGTCAAATATGTTCCTGAAATTCAGTAGTATTTTGGCTGCCATGGACTTGGTTTGATTTTCTTAAGTTTCATCTTGAACTTACACAGGAACAATTGACTCTATTTCAGTCAGCCCCTAGCCTGGTTTAGCTGCTGATACAAGCTTCTCCATCTTTTCTTCCCACAAATATAATCAATTTCTGTGTATTCCATCTGGAGAAGTCCGAGGTATAGTCACTTTTCGTGTTGTTCAAAAAATATATATATATTTGCTGTGAGGAAGTAATTGGTCTTGCAAAATAATACCGTGTAATCTCCAGCTTCATTTCTATAGCTAAGACCATAGTTTCCAACTATTGGTTCTTTTGCCATCCAAACTGTTCTTATTTTGAAGCCCACTGTTACAACCACTTTGCCAATCCATCTGCTCAACTGCCTTCCTTTTTCAATGCCCCTCCAGTTTACTAAGCATGATGTCCTTCTCCAGGGACTGGTCTCCCCTGATATGATGTCCAAAGTATGTGAATCAAAGTCTTGCCATCCTTGCCTCTAAGAAGCATTTTAGCTGTACTTTCTCCAAGACAGATCTGTTTTTCCCTTTTGGCAATCCATGGTACTTCCAATATTCTTCACCAGCACAATAGTTCAAACGGATAGATTTTGCTTCAGTCTCCCTTATTCAATGTTTAACTTTCACATGCATATGAAGCAAATGGAAATATCATGGCTTGGGACATACTTTAGTTTTCAAAGTAACATCCTAGCCTTTCAACATTTTAAAGCTACCTTGTACAGCAGGTTTACCCAATGCTATTTGTGTTTTGATCTCGACTGCTGCTTTCATGAGCATTGATTGTAGAGCCGAGTAAGATGAAATCTTTGACAACTTCAATCTTTTCTCCATTTATCATGATGTTACCTATTTGTCCAGTTATGAGGATTTTTGTTTTCTTTACATTGTGTTGTAATCTATACTGAATGCTGCAATCCTTGATCTTCATCAGCAAATGCTTCAAGTCCTCATTTTCAGCAAGCAAAGTTGTGTTATGTGCATATCCCAGGTTATACTAAATCTCTCTTCTCCTTCCAATCCTGATAGCGAATTAATCTTTATATAATCCAGCTCCTCTAATTATTTGCTCAGCATAATGATTAAATAAATATGATTTGAAGACACAACCCTGACGCACACCTCCTGATTTTAAACCATGCAATATTTCCTTGTTCTGTTCAAAAGAATGCCTTAGTCCATGTACAGTTTCTGCAGCATAGTCCATGTACAGTTTCTGCAGGAGCACAATTAACTGTTCTGGAATTCCCATTCTTCTCAAGGCTATTCATAGCTTGTTATGATTCACACAGTCAAATGCCTTTGCGTAGTCAATGAAACACAAGTAAACATCTTTCTGGTATTCGCTGCTTTCAGCCAAAGATGCATCTGACATCAACAATGATATCCCTTGTCCCACACCCTTTTGAATCCAGCTGAACTTCTGGCAGCTACTGTCTAAGTACTGTTACAACCATTATTGACAAGATCTTCCACAAACGTTTACTTGCACATGATATCAAGGATAGTGTTCCACAATTTGTGCATTCTGGTGGGTCACCTTTCTTTGGAATGGGTTCAAATATGGATCACTTCCAGTCGGTTGGCCAAGTAGTTTTCTTCCAAATTTCCTGGTATAGATGAGTGTTTCCAGTGCTTCATCAGCTTGTTGAGACATTTCAATTGGTATTCCATCAATTCCTGGAACCTGCATCACAAACAGCTCTCTAGCCTTCACATATCTGTATTCATAATTGATCTTGGGTCTGACAGAAGCTTCCAGACCCTAGGTCCTCCACATTGTCCCAACCTCTTCCTTGCTTCATTTCCATTTTTAAATCCTCTGGGTCAGGTCAGATATTACCATTCAAGACTTCTGCGACATGCACACACTTTAGTCCCACCTTCTCCATCCTTCAGGGAATACCTCTCTCCCCACTTTCAGGTAGCTACTGACTAACTCAATTGTTACTTGTTAGGAGCCTTTCTTGAAGTCCTCATCAGATGAACTATTTTTACTTTGATGCTATCATATTACAGTGTCCACGAAAGCATGTCTTAACACTGCTTATTCTGATTACTGAAAGAGGCTTTTTAAACTTTTTTTTTTTTTGGTTTGTCATCACTGTTATTTTATTTATTTATTTTAATTAAAAGATCATTTTATTGGGGGCTCTTACAACTCTTATAACAATCCAAACATCAATTGTATCAAGCATATTTGTACACAGGTTGCCATCTTCACTTTCTAAACATTTAGCTTCTATTTGAGACCTTGGTATCAGCTCCTTTTTTCCCTCCCTCTGCCCCTCCAACTCTCATGACCCCTTGATAAATTATAATTCTTTTCATATCTTACACCAACCGGTCTCCCTTCCCCCATGGTTTCTGTTGCTCATCCCCCTGGGAGGGAAGGTGGTAGTGAAGTGTCGCTCATTGAGATCAGTTTCCCCTTCCTCCCTATTCTCCCACCTTCCCTATGCCCTCCTGGTACTGCTGCTCCCATTTCTGTTCCTGCAGGGTTTATCTGACCTGGATTCCGTGTCAGGAGCTCTTATCTGTACCTGTGTACATGCTTTGGTCTAGCTCCCAGTGAAAGGCAGGACTGAGGTCATGATATATGCAATTTTAGGCCTATTATACTTCATTTAAAACACTTCTGTAAAGAAAAACTACTGCTCTGAAGACAATAAATAGCTGCACCTGCAGGATTCCTATGCTAACTTCCTATCCTCCTTAGCTAGAAAAGTTATCTGTGCTTCATTATCGTCTCAACTGTAGAAGGGACAACAAATGTGAGATGTGAACATTTACGACTTTCTTTTCACTCTCTCCTCTTTCCCCTCTTCCTTTCCTTCCCTCCCAACCCCCCAACCTCTCTGTAGTCTTCAAAGTCTGCTTCTTTTGGTGTGAAAGCCATTTTCTTGATGTTTTCTTTTAGAAGAGTCATCTTATATAGTGTTTGTCTTTATGAGATTAATTTTGCTGAGCATGTCTTCCAAAATCATCCATGTCATAAAGTGCTTGACAGTTCATCACTGTATGTACATACTAACATTTCACTTCTCCACTCCTCCACAGGTGAGCATTTGGCCATTTCAATCTTTTTGCTCTTCTGGATGCACTGCAATAAGCACGGGTGTGCACATATCTGTTTGTGCTTTGTTCTTTATTTCATTGGGGTATGTGCCAAGTAGAGAGGTTGTAGGGTCATATGGTACTTCTATTCACATTTAAGGAAATGCCATGCTGATTTCCATAATGGCTGTAGAGTCTGCAATCCTATCAGCAGTGTGCAAGGGTTCCAGTCTCCAAATCCTCTCCAGTATGCTATTTTCTGTTTTGTTTTTTGAAATTTTGTATCAGTGCTGGTGTGAGGAATCTCATACTTGTTTCATTTACTACTTCTTAAATGGGGCACATAAACTTTAAAAAATCAATACAGCTTTCATTTCTCTTTAAAATTGTATTCTAGCTTTCTTTTGGAAAAGTACAAAATAACAACCAAAGTCAACTACTATAAAGTTGATTCCACCTCACAACAACTCTACAAGACGGACAACAGTGGTCCAATGCTTAACCCTACTCACCCCTAGGGCTTTATAAAAAACAAACTACTTTGTAAGTTTGCTTCTAAAAATAAATGCTAGCTTTAATTGGTAAGCAAAATATTTCTTTAATTAAAAGAGATAATGATCTCTTTTCGCCAAACAAGTTATTGAAATAAATCATAATCAAATCCACTCCTATCCCCAGGCTTTCATTTTTATGATGTAAGTAGCAACTACAGTGTTTGTCAAATAAGTTCTTGGTTCCCGTGGTTTAGATCTTAAAAATTAAGCTAAAATTAGCTTCAGAAAAATCTATAAATATATGTCTATTACTAAAGGTCAGCCATAATGCCTGGCAGGAAATCCACACGCAAAAAATTATTGAAGGAATGGAAGAGAAAGTCAAAAAGCATGACTATAAAATCATAAGCATCTTTGTTAAACAAAAATATCAAAATGTTTTACACTTCTGAAAGCAGTGATTCCATCTCTCTAGCCCTTCCCTGAAGAAGTCTGTGCTTAGCTTTATCTACTTCATCCAATGGCAGTGCTTACGTCCTCGCAGGACTCACACCTTATTCCAGTCCAATAATCTCTGAGTTTCAGGAAGAAAAAGAAAGCTGGAAGAAGCAAGATCGGAAGCACACGGTGCCTTCGAAGAATGAGCAGGTAGCTACATCACTGTGGTGGGACACATGCTCCGCACAACTTTCCTAGACCTTTTCTCAGCAAAGCTGTTTTCCACTTTTTTAAAACCTCTTCAGTAAAGCCCCCATGACCATCCTTCATCCTTCAAGAAAATCGATCAAGATTATCGCTTTGGAATCCTGAAAAAAACAGTACCATTGACCTCTCTGCTTTTCTCATCTCTGAGGTCTTCCTGACATGTCTTAAAATACTTGATGCATCTAAAACTTAGTTTTATGCGGGGCAGCATTATTATAAACTTGTTGCAAAGCACCAATGATTTGAGATTTCCACTACAGTTTTGTTAAAAATCTGTTATTAGCCTTGATCTCAAAATCATCCTTCACACACCCCCACTTTTTTAAAAAAGTATCCTTTTTTAAAAAAAACATTGTGGTGCTAACTACAAGGTCAGTTTGAAAATGAGGCTTTTTTTCTCATGTAAAGAGTTACAACATCGGAAACCCACAGGGGCAGTTCTACTCTGCTTTATAGGGTTGCTATGAGTCAAAACTGACTCTCAGCAGTGAGTTTAGTTTTATTTGGTATGGAGGCCAACACAAGTGTACTGGGAGAACTTACCTACAACCATCCACTGATCACAGATAAACTTAAACACAGTATGTTTGGAATAAACTCATGTATGTGCGGCCTGGAATCTTAACAGCAGTACTGTTTGACTCACCCCTTTATAAATAAAAACCCACCTTAGTAAGGAAAGTGGTTGAATGAATTAGGATAAGTCCAACAAGGAAGTAGTACGAAGTGAAGAAAGAATGAAGAAGCTCTCCATGAAATCATTTCCAAGATCTACGGCTTAATGGGGAAGGGG
>NW_022111368.1:26461505-26469277 GCF_000313985.2 Echinops telfairi | reverse complement strand
ACCTTCAGAGGGTCACATGGAAACACCCCTTTAGAAACAGAAACTTGTAAGCAAAAAACCAAAGGATTGTGTCTCAGTATTCACCAAGACATACCAAAATCAAACTTCCCAAAACCGAAAACAAGGGAGACTCCTTGAGAGCAGCTCAGGAAATAAGAAGTCACCTACAAAGAAAATCAAAGAGTAATACCTGGCTTTTCAGCAGAAACCAAGCAGGAAAGAAGGCAATAGGAAGACAGAAAACAAACAACCAAAACTTACCAAGAATTCTAAATATAGCAAAATTGCCCCTCAAATAACAGTGACAAAATTAGGGCATTTCCAGATAACATTTTTTTTAATTTGTAAAAACCAGGCCATCCTTATAAGCAATACTAAAGGGAGTTCTTTGGAGAACCAGTAACAGTTGACAGCAACCTGAGATTAGCATACATGACATCACCACCCAAACTTCAACTTAGATATAGAAGTATCCAAAGTAAAAGAAACTGTAAAAAACTGAAAATGGGGAACCAAGTGTATCAAACTATAACACAGATAATCACACAGTAAAAAAAGGGAATAGTGGAGTTACAGAACTATGAAATAGAGAGGAAGTCAAGTAGATTTCAAGAGCATTACTATGGAGAAGGCAATATAAGGAAAAGGGAAGTTGTCCCCAAAATGATAGAGGTAGGGAAAGGCACTGGGAAGAGTTAGAGGCAACAGAGGTCAATACTGTTATGTACATAATCCTTCAGTAAGGTGATCTACAAGTAGATGTATGGATAAGCACAGGGGCTGACTGGGTGTGAGAAGAGTGGAAGTATAGCCACACATATATACAGGTTTGCTAGAGGATATTTGTACAGACATTTACCTTTGGTGCAAATATACCCAGAAGCATGGTTGGGCATGTAGGGAACAAATTTATGAAGACTTCTTAAACATACCCAAATACCTCACTGGACCTTGGGGCTCAGAACCAGTCTCGGCGGGGACGCCAAGGTCAATTGGTGTTAACGTAGTCGACAACGACAATGTAATACATCCTACTCTGTTGAGTAGTGATTAGGGTCTTAAAAGCTTGTGCAACAATTGGCCTTTCCATGTCCAGAGATAAAAAGAGTAACGAAAATTGAACACAAATGAAAACAACTGGTTCAAAGAACTAAAGGACCACATCATAGGTTCCCAAATTTATTTAGCCTACCACTTTTTTTTTTTCTGAAAAAAATGTAACCCCTAGCAACTCAAAAGCTTTTGTACTTCAGCCCATAATCCAAGTTAAAGTGTAGATATCTGCTTTTGCAGGCCCCCTGGATTGTGCCAGCACCTCCCAGAAGGCAGTATTACCCACTTCGGAGAACACTGGCCCACATGAGCATCAGTCTCTACCACCTGAGATGAGAAAAACTAGATGGTCCTCAGTTACCACCCCCAACTGCTCAGAAAGAGATTGTATTAAAAAGGCCTAGGTTGAATGGGAAAAAATCTTGGAACAAAATTCAAAATCATGAAAGAAACCAGGCTTGGTTAGATAGAGCTGATAGAAACCCCTAGATTATGCTCCTTGGTCACCCTTCCAAGCCTAGAAGTGAACACATTCCATGGCCCAATTTCTAGCCAAACAATAGGCAGATCTATTAGGGGTACACTAGTGAGGTTACACAACCCTTTGGACCAAGGGGGTAGCATATACCAAAGGACAAAAGTTCAGACAGGCAGGAAAAGATGAAAGCATGGAAACAGGAAACACAGAGAGGAAGTCAGATGGGTGCTGTTACATGGAGGGAATTGCAAAGAAGGAGATGAAACAATGCGTATGAACTGAGGAATGTTAAAACTGATGATCTACTGACCAGGGGTTTCAAACTGCAGACCTTTTTAAACAGGGGGCCAGTTCACTGTCCCTCAGGCCCATTGATGGCCAGGCTATAGTTAAAAAAAAAACTATGAACAAATTTCTATGCACACTGCACATATCTTATTTTGAAGTAAAAAACAAAACAGGGCAAAAACACCCAGCAGCCTGGATAAATATCCTCAGCGGGCTGCATGTGGCCCACAGGCCGTAGTTTAAGGACCCATGAACTCTGTAAGCCTTCGCCTAATTCACAATAATAGGTTGAGAGAGCGAGAGAGAAAGACTAAGAAACTTCTCATAATGGAAAAAGTTCTGGTAGCCCAATGAAATAAACCCAATAGGTTGTCTATTTGAGCCTACCAGAAACTCTTTAGGAGCCCTGGTAGCATAGCGGTAGTTGGGCTGCTAACCTCAAGGTCAACAGTTGAAAACCACCAGTTGCTCCAAGGGAAAAAGATGAGGCTTTCTAGTCCTGTGAAGAGTTACCAACTTGGAAACCCACAGAGGAAGTTCTACTTTGTCTTAGAGTCGCTAATGAGTTGGAATTGGCTTGACAGCAGCGAGTTTGGATTTTGATATCGTTCTACAGGAGAAAGACCTGGCGATCTGCTTTCATAAAGATTACTCCCCAACATCAAGTCAGGTCTGACCCGTATGACGGGGTGTAACTGCCCCTATGGGTGTTCAAGACTGTAACTCTTACAGGAGTAGAAAGTCTCATCTTTCTCCCAAGGAGAGGGTGGTGGTTTTGAACTGCTGACCTTGCATTAGCAGTCCCCAACACTTTGGATGAGTTCTACTCTGTCTCATGTGACTGCCGAGTTGAAAATCTAGCACCTAACAACAACAGTATGGAGACACAACTAAATGTAACGTGGAGCCCTCAGCCCCACAACTGCATCTTTGGACAGAAAAGAACATTAGTGGGACACATAGCAAAATTCACATAAGGTCCACAGATTAGCTATTAGTATCATAGCTTTTTATATCAAAGTTCATTTTCTGGCTTAGAAAAATTTACCAGGTCATCTACTTTGTTAATATCAGGGGACACAAGGTGATAGGTGCCAAAGATTTGGTGCATTGTTTTGCAAAGTTATCATAAATCTAAAATTGTTTCAAAACAAGGTTTAAAAGCACACTTAATCCTTTTAAACTTACTGTTCAGTTAAGTTATAGATGGTTTCTTAGCTATCTCGCTTAGTTCTCCCCTAACCAGAGCAGATTTTTCTCTGGCATGTTCACTAATGCTACCCAAACCTTTCACCAGTGCCCGGACCCAGAAGCAGGAGCCCTGGTTGCATAGTGGGTTATGCGTGATGTACTCATGTAATAGTCTCGTTGTGCTTCACATAAATTGTGTTTCTCTCCCCGCGGCAGGCATTCCGTGTTCCTTAACCCACTCAACTCACTGCCATCGAGTCGATTCCTATATCGACCTCACAGGGCAGAGTGCAACTGCCTGTGTGAGTTTCAGAAACTAATTCTTTGTAGGTGCAGAAAGCCTCATCTTTCTCCCTCAGAGTGGTGGTTTCAAACTGCAGGCCTTTTGGGTAGCAGCCCAATGATTACCTACTATGGCACCACAGCTCCTCCAGGGTCAGGCACTAAGGATATAGTATCAATCCCTGTCCCCACACTTAGTCTTTCCTAGTTTCTGAACTTGGCCTGATCAAAGTAGGAGGTTATGATGAGTGCCACTTCCTCCACCAAGTGAAATGTGTAATTACTCTTTATCCTCGCCTCCAAAGTCTGCTTACCATTCCCTAACAACCCACTGCTATTACATACTTGGACTTCTGCCTCATTTTTATGTAGGCCACATGCATACCCTGCTGAAACTAGTGCTTGCCCTGAATCCTACATATCCTCCACTGGTAGGGTTCCTGACATCACATATACCCAATTTATGCCAGTTCCATGAACCAGCGCATATAGTCTTGCAAGTGGTTCAGTGAGAACCAATGACAAACCAGATACACTTCTGGAAACTATACTGTGATTACCAGAACCCTGTGTGCTGGTTATGTTGAGCACCTCCCAATTTCTTTTTTTTTTTAAATCATTTTATTAGGAGTTCATACAACTTTTATCACAATCCATACATACATCAATCGTGTAAAGCACATTTGTACATTCATTGCCCTCATCATTCTCAAAACATTTGATCTCCACCTTAGCCCCTGGCATCAGCCCCTCATTTTTTCCCCTCCCTCCCCGCTCCCCCCACTCTCATGAACCCTTGATAATTTATAAATTATCATTTTGTCATATCTTTCACTATCCAACGTCTCCCTTCACCCACTTTTCTGTTGTCTGTCCCCCAGGGAAGAGGTTATATGTAGATCCTTGTAATCGGTTCCCCCTTTCCAACCCACACTCCCTCTGTCCTCCCAGTATCGCCACTCACACCACTGGTCCTGAAGGGATCATCCGCCCTGGATCCCCTGTGTTTCCAGTTCCTATCTGTACGCACCTCCCAATTTCAAAGCATGCACACACCGTACCTTTTCAGAACTTCATGACTTCACCTGCAGCGCCCTCTATCTGATATGCCCACTTATCCCCCCTCCTGCTCAGCAAAGCCTTCACATTCATCTTTCAAACTCTACTCCCTCTCTTAGAAGCGAGCACCTGAAGAATTTGCAGCTTTGTCTCTGCTCTTCTGGGCAGTTGAGCAATAGCTCTGCCTAAGTTCTAACGTCAACTCCGCCACCACTTAACGTATGACTTGGCAAGTTTCTCAGTCAGCTTTGTTTCCTCTTTTTCACAGAAAGAGGGTAATGGCACCTTCCAGGGTTGTTTTAAAAAATTAAGTGAGATAAGGTATGCAATATGCTGATGATTACAGGGCAAGGTTAGCATCCTGTTGTTGTTTCCATCACACCCTTTCTGATGATGCCATATTTGTTTACATGCATCTTCCTGGCCATGTCTGGGAGCTCTTCAAAGGTGTGGAGTTTCATTTTCCTTTTTGTATTCAGTCTATAATCCATTGTTGACATATAGTACACAGTAAGCACACGAAAGGAACCAATGTTAAAGTAAACTTCCTCCAAGTGTTCAAAATAAAATAACTCTTGACCCACTAGTGTCTAGGATTATGGAAGTCATGCTTTCAAAATAAATAACCAAGTCACATGGTTTATCAGTATTCTAGAATTGAACATATGAAATCGGGTCTTCTCGGGGAAATCTAAACTCTATGACTGCCAGAACTATCTAGAAAAATCCAAATGCTCAACAGTTAAGATTGGCTGCAAACTCAATAGCATTTAAATGGAGAACTTCATGCAATCATCACAGGAGACCCATGTGGATATGCAAAGAGTGGGGCAAAATAATAAGCAGAAAGCACAGCAGGAGAGAGTAGACACAGAACTGTTCAAAGTGATAGATAAGGAAAGATATGATATCCCTCTCACTGTATCCATATACCTAAAAGAATCTTTATATTTTATAAATTCACTGATTATACACATAAGATACATTTTTACTCATGGGAAGGGGAGGAGATGAGCCAGTCAGGATGCAGTGTAGCAACCATAAACATACAACTTCCCTCTAGTTCTTAAATGTTTCCTCCCTCCCCCCACTATCATGATCCCAGTTCTACCTTACAAATCTGGCTAGACCAGAGGATGTACACTGGTACAGATAGGAACCAGAAACACAGGGAATCCAAGACAGATGATCCCTTCAGGACCAGTGGTGAGAGTGGCAATACCGGGAGGGTGGAGGGAAGGTGGGGTAGAAAGAGGGAACAGATTACAAGGATCTACATATAACCTGGGGGACAGACAATAGGAAAGCAGGTGAAGGGAGACATTGGACAGTGTAAGATATGACAAAATAATAACAATTTATAAATTATCAAGCATTCATGAGGGAGGAGGGAACAGGTAGGGAGGGGGAAAATTGAGGAGTTGATATTAAGGGCTTAAGTAGAAAGCAAATGTTTTGAGAATGACGAGGGAAACAAATGTACAAAAATGCTTGACACAATGAATGGATGTATGGATTGTGGTAAGAGTTGTATGAGCCCCCAATAAAATGATTTTTTAAAAAGATACATTTTTATAATAATGCTTATAATGCAATTACATAGGAAGATAAATGGAGTAAGATTCTAAAACTTTTCATCTTCTTAAGATGCAGGGAGAATGGTTAAGTCTCTTTATTACTATACCTCAGTGAATACATAAATTTCCTGATAAAGAAAAAAAAAATGACAAGTTTTTCTCATAGTCAATCAAGTCTCATATTTCATAAGGAAACTTTTTAAATTTTGATTTGCAGCAGTCATTGATTTTGTCCATGTCACAGATGATCAGCAGTTCGGTTAACTATTCAAAGTTCTTGTTAAGCAAATCTTCTCATTTAGGCACAATTAAAAAGTAAACCCTAAAAATGTATATATTTGTACACAAAGGAATAAAAGAAAATTTATAAGGTTATTTTTTCCCCAAGAGTAACCCCCGGAATAAGAGTCAAACTCAGAGGGAGAAAAAGACTATACTTCTTCAAAGCAGAGAACGTGCTCACTTAAGATGACTTAGTTTATACAGATATATGTATGTGCATACACACACACACACATCTATTGCACATAAATATCAGAAAAAAACTAAATCACAAATTAATCTTTTCCATCACCATCACATAATCTAATATAATAACAGCAAAAGCATTTTCAAATAAGCCAGGTGATGATGACTAGTCTAACTTGACTCCAGCAAGCCAAGTATGCATCACCCTAATATTTCTATCCTTTCTGCCTTCAAAATTCATTAGATTAATTTAAGGAAAAGAAGCAAGCAAGTGTGGGTAGAAATTTGACTCCAAATATTTTCTCCTCGAGAAAGGAAAAAACAAAGAACAGTTTTATCCTTGAACATAATCCCAATAACAAAGTCACTATGAGTTGGAATTAACTTGATGGCAGTGAGTTAAATGAACAGACAATCTTTGAAGGGACTGGTCAACAGTTTAAACAAAGCTGTTTCCTCACCCATGTCATAAATACTTTTGTCTAAAGAGCAATCTGCCAACGCATGCCAGTAGACTCACTAACTACAGAGCATCAAATTACTAGTACCATTAGCATGCAAATTTCATGAACGTAATGCGTGTGTCCTTTTGGGTGTTTTATACAACACTCATACAGGGAAGCTTATTAAACATTTATGTCTAATAACAAAAATAAAAGACCAAAACAAAACTCTTCATTATTCAACTTGGCTGTCACGTACAACATGCAACACTGATCAGCATTTGCTTCTCCAAGTTCAATTATAAGAAATCAAAAACAAAACAAATTCCATTCCAACTAGAAACTCTCTCTCTCGTCTACCCAAGAATATGGCTTCATTTTGCATTGCGAAAAATGTGCCAGGCCGTGAGGGGCCGGCCCCAATCCCAACTACATGGACAGCTGCCCCTCAACCCAGAAGAATTTATTTCAGAGGACAGCACTGAAGCTGCAGCTCAGGGAGAGGGACAAGTCTGATCAGAGCACACGGGAGTAAATGAAGGGGGAGGAAGAGAGAGTGGAGCACAACCTAGCCCACCAAGCCTTGACAATGAAATTCCCGCTCAGAGCAGCCAATCCACAGAGAAGACCATATGGCCAGCCCCATTATGACACGACATCCCTCACTGATCCATAGCCCTACAGGGGTCAACACTGGAGAAACAGCGTGGGAATTGCATCCTATCTGATCCCACCACACTGAGGCAAAACACTGAGGGCGTGCAACAGAACAGCAAGGGAATACCAAAAATAGACTTTGGGGGAAGGTCTTGGCGCCCCATCAGATTTGACCGGAAAACACTCCTAAAGGCCAACAAATAGTCCTTGAACTAACTACAAGCTTCTGTTTTGTTGTTGTGTTGTTTTTTTGTTTTGTTTTGTTTTTGTCACTGG
>NW_022111368.1:26458841-26460361 GCF_000313985.2 Echinops telfairi | reverse complement strand
CCTCCCTGGGGGATGGACAACAGAAAAGTGGGTGAAGGGAGGCTTCGGACAGTGTAAGATATGACAAAATAATAATTTATAAATTATCAAGGGTTTATGAGGGAGTGGGGAGCGGGGAGGGAGGGGGAAAAATTGAGGAGCTGATACCAGGGGCTAAGGTGGAGAGCAAATGTTTTGAGAATGGTGAGGGTAACGAATGTACAAATGTGTTTTATACAACTGATGTATGTATGAATTATGATAAGAGTTATATGAGCCCCCAATAAAATGATTATAAAAAAATTGCCAGGCCATCAGCAGATAGCATGCAGCAAATAGTTGGTTAGGCTATTTTGCCCCTCATATTTATAGTAAAACCTCACAAACTTGAAATAACCCCAGAAAGACTCTTATTTTAAAAAATTGGGGTACACACAATGATTCATAATGAATGGGTGGTACATTGTTGCACAGGAACCCTAGTGTTATAGTTGCACATTGGGCTGCTAACCATACAGTCATAAGTTCAAAACCATCAGCTTCTCCACAGAAGAAAGATGAAGTTTTTCATGCTCATAAAGATTTACAGTCTTATAAACCCACAGGGGCACTTCTATTCTGTTCTATAATATAAGGTCACTATCATTCGGAATTAACTCAATAGCATTGAATTTTTTTTTTTGAGACTTTGCTGCATACATCAAAACATTATTTTCCTTACTGCATTTTATGTTAAAGATGTTTCTGTTAATCGGAAGTGTTCTTTTAATGTTTATCCATAGAAGGGCACCTATGAGGAGAGCTTCAAAACGTTTGTGGAAAAATGTATCATCTTTTCCTTTTGTTTTTAATTAATTATTTTTTAATGATCTTTTCATTCTAGTTTTTGAAGCCCCTGCCCAATATATACTTTATACAAAGCCAAACATTGGACTAACTAAAGCTAGATAAGAACCACCCCTAATTGGACTTAAAAACAGACTTCAGGAATGCAAGCCCTTTCTAATGGGGGGACCTGCCTGTGGGGATAAATCAGAGAGTCTACATTGCAGGTGCATCTCCGAAGGCATTCTCCTTACCTTTCCCATTTTGCCATGTAGTATACCAAGATAAAGTAAGGAAAGAGGTGATAAATACTAAAGCCGTGGCTACAGTTCCATTACGGAGCCTCATCTCATTTCACCATCACAGTGGTTCATATGTTTACGATGATAACCAGGACCGCTTTCTTTTGATCCTGAAGTCAAGGGAATCCAGCACTCCTGGCTCCAGACCAATGACAACAATCACCAAGCGAGGCCCATTTCAGATGTTCTGCAGAATGCGTCCACCATGGCGTCTCAGGCTTGTGTTCACGGACTTCATAGGCTGATATAGCAAGCTCTTTTCTTTCTATGTAGAATGGACAAGAGAAAGAAGAACCTGTTTGATGATGTAAAATACTGGTCCCTTCATTTATTCTTCACGATGCTAAAAAAGACTCTTGGCAGGACTACACTGTAACTATAAAGATACTTCCCACATGTAAACTCATTTAATGT
>NW_022111368.1:26455006-26457456 GCF_000313985.2 Echinops telfairi | reverse complement strand
TGAACACGTATCTATTATAGGTTAGAACATTTCCAAGATTTTCTGAGTTTAAACAATGACTTCAGAGAAATTCCTCACTTCCCATAGCTTTCGGATAAGGCCTTTCTAGGCCACAGGCCTGCCTGTTAACCTTTCCTTCACCAGCAGCTCTCAAACTGCAGATAAAACATTCCAGAAGAACTGAATGCTGCTTCCTCTTTCTACCTGAATACTGGGAACTCAAAAACAGTCTCACCTATAACTTACCATTGTTGGCTGACGCCAAATTTATTCACCTTGTACAGTTAGCAACAATGACAAACTGATATCAAAAACAGCTAGCTGCCCATGTCTCCAGTTTGGAATTTAAAACCTTTGTGGGAAAATCCTACAAGTTTAACTGAACTCCACCAAATGCCTGCTATACATAGGAATATTTGTAATACAGTTGGATCGATAAGTACCTGCTAATGAACTCTTATTAAAGAATAGAACTGATAGCCCTGAATTATATAATTTGGAAGTTTTAATTGTGGCTTGATATATAAACATGCTTATAACTTTTTGGTTGCTATACACTTAGGCTGACTTTATATCCAGCAGCATCGGGTGTGCAGGCTACTAGAGTAAACATTTAATGCACAATAACGAGGAAGCAGATTGCACAGAATCAAAGAATAAAGGGTATTTTTAAACAGCCTCACTAATTACAAATAAAGCCTCTGTGATAAAGTGCCATATAAATGGGTAGAGATAAATAAAAGCAAAAGAACTCTAAATATAAAAGCAGACTATACATCAATGCACATTTCATACTACATGAAACACATAAGGTATACAAAATACTGGAAACAGGAAGCTATTAAGCGCAGGTTTGAAGGAAAAGATATTTCCAATGAATTCTATTGGCAAGTAAGACTTCAAATTTTGCAAGAAAGCCATTAGAGCATTTTACTCAGTAGGAATGGAGTCATACATTTCTAGTTAATGAAATTTAACCATACAATAGAAGGCCAGTCGCCAGACAAGAGCAAAACTAATGATCTATATCCTCTTAAATCACAAGAAGCAGTTCACAGGCTGGCTTCTAAGACATCATCAGGAGCTTTTCTGAACTGACTGCCTAAAAACCAACAGTGACCCAAATTCTTAACAGCATCACATCTCCATTTGAAAAATTTTTAATCTAACGTCTTGCTATATGCCCTCTGAGACCATCCTTTAACATATTTGAATCTCTAACCACAACAATAAATGAGAGTGTCTAAAATGACTAATCATTTTCACCATTCTACCAAATGAATGGAACTTTCAACTCTAGACCTTAGACAGAAAAAAAACAACACCCAAATTATTAATAGTTCTTTAAGGATGCTGCCCTTCATTTTACTAGTGGATTTGAAACGTTTATTTTACTTTAAAGTGTCTTCTGGGTTCCCTGGCTGACACCACTTGGCTGAACATTAGAATATATACCTACATCAACATCCTACAGACAGGAACAGGGTGCCTGGAAAAATTGTGAGATACATGACACACGCCCGTAGAACTTTTATCTAACTTTTCTAGACGGATTAATATGTTCCTTTAATACAGTTTACAGCATTTCGCAATGCAGTACGTTTTCGGACTTACACTTGTGAGCTAAAGAATCCTAGACCACAATAACCTGCTAATACAACTAATTGTCTTTTAACATTCTAATTTTCTTTTAACACAATAAATCCCAAAAGGCGTATTACTTGTCCCCAGATTTAAGAGGTTAAATCCAAACTAAGGATGTTATCATTTATCAAAGAAATGGTAAGAATGCTGACGCCCAACATTAAAATATAGATAACTCTTTATTTAAAATGTATATGGAAGTAGAATATATATAGATATAATCACACACACATATATACCGCAATTTGAATTGTAACCAACGAATGGGTGCCCCAGAAAGATAACGATGCAAGAATTAAAAAGTGGGCACACTAGTGGTTAGGGTTGTCAGATCAAAGGAAGCACGCTTTTGACGTGTCACCTGGTACATTTAGTGGCATCACCTAGGCACAGTCTAAGGGTCCTGCTAAGGAGGGAGCGGAGGCCCAGGTGTGTGGGGAGGTTGGGGGTGGCGGAGATCCTTCACACTGGACCCCCAGTTCCTCACTTCTATGAAAATCCTCTGCAGGGCTGCACACCACCTCACCCGGGGCGGGAACAGACCCTGCCTCTAGGTCCGGGACCGCCTGGCTGGGCCCCACCTGACCGGCAGCCCCCGGAGGCCCCGACTCCCAAGCAGGCGGCAGGGCAGCCTTGGGCCCTCCGGCTGCCCGGTCCCACGGGCAACTCTCCCTCTTCGCAGCCCACTCCCCGAACCCACACTTTCCTCCACTTCCCCCAAAGTCCACGAGCCCCGCCGCGCTGGCGCGCTCCGGGAACGCACGAGGAGGCGGGCCGGCCGGCCGACCCCCGGCGAGCGCCCGGCT
>NW_022111368.1:26448684-26454480 GCF_000313985.2 Echinops telfairi | reverse complement strand
TGGCCACTGGCTTCTGGGCGGCCGACCCCTGCGCGCCCCCCAGCGGCCGCGCGGCTCCCGTCAGTGGCCCCGCAGGCTGTCACTTAGAGGCGCTGTCTCGCAGCCTATATAATTCTCGTGAGATCATTTCCCCCCACTTTTATTTAATGTCCCCGCGAGGTCTGGCTCGGCGTCTTGGTCTCCTGTCGCAGGGAGAGGAACACGCCGCAGGCTCCCCGCCGCCACATCTGGCTTTAATCCGGCGTTTGCGGGAGCATCCTGGATTGCGCCTTCCTCCAGCGGGGGTTCCGCTCCCGCCGCGGCCCCCCTGTCCGGGAAGCATTCCCGCCCTCATCCGGCAAGAACGACCGAGGCCCCGCCGGTCCCGGGGGGCAGTCCACCGACCGCCCACCGTCGCGGTGGCCCCAGCGAGGCGCATCGTTATCCCCAGTTCCCAGAACTCGACGAGAAGAAGGACTGATTTAAGCCACTAGGAAGAAGAAACAACTGGGATATAAATGCAGGTTGTTCGGGTGCTGACCCCTGGATTTTCTACTGCACCTCGCTCCCCTGCCCGCCTTTCTCCTAAGCCCCATGTTCGAATATATCACCGGGTCCTAAATGTGAGGCTGACGTTAGTTCCAAACAGATAATAATCGATAGGAAGCCCGGGTGTGGGGGTCATATTTTTCTCAGTATCCATGTGTACGATTACTTGCAGTAACAATTGTCATTGCGCCCACCGTCATTTGGATATCTGCCATACAGCACACACGGTGCTACCATGTTATTTATCTCATTTCAACCCCATTTGTCATCTGAGGAAACCGGAGCTCAGAAAAGCTAGAGCGTTTACCCAAGGTCGCACAGCTGGTAATTGGTAGACACACAAGGAATGTGTTAGCTTAACAACCACAATAATCCTTACAACAACTTTGCAAGGTAATGTTTAAAGGGAATTGGGCAAAGATGCAAGGAGACTGACATCCTGCATCCTGTCAAATTCCCAAAGTAATAAAAAGGCACTTTGTGGAAAACGGTAATTAGAAGGCTTAAAACCATTCAATTTGAATGGTTTGGGGTGTCTTTGTTTATTTTGTATTTCCTGCAAAATTTATTTTTGTCTCAAAACAATAAACCAAAAAATCAAACTCACTGCCATCTTCATAATGACCCTGTAGGACAGGTTAGAACTACCCCCTGTGGATTTCCAAGACTAGCTTCTTACAGGAAGAGAAAGCCTTGTCTTTCTCCTGAGTTTGACTGATGATTTCAAACTGCTGACCTTCGGGCTAACAGCCCAACAAATAACCACTATGCCACCAGGGCTCACTCCTCTCAGGATAATGTTGTCAGGTACTGTTGAGTCAGTTCTGACCCATAGGAACCCTGTGCACAACAGAAGGAAACACTGCCTGGTCCTGCGCCATCCTCACAATTGTTCCTGTGCTTGAGTCCATTGTTGTAGCCACTGTGTCCGCCCATCTCCTTGAGGGCCTGCCTCTTTTTGCTGCCCCTCTGCCAAACACAATGCCCTTCTCCAGGGACTGGTCTCTCTTGACAATTTGTCCAAAGTACGTATAAGATAAAGTCTCACCATCCTTGCCTCTAAGGAGCACTCTGGCCGTATTTCTTCCAAGAAAATGGTTTGTCCTGTCAAAAGTCCATGGTACTTTCGGTATTTTCCAGCACCACAATTCAAAGGCATCTAACTGTTTCAGTCTTCCTTATTCAATGTCCAACGTTCATATGCATATGAGGCAATTGAAAATGCCCTGGCTTGAGTCAGGTGCACCTTAGTCCTCAAAATAACATCCTTGCTCTTCAATATTCTAAAGAGGTGCAGCAGATTTACCTAATGCAATGCGTTTGTTGTTGTTTTTTAATCTGTTGACTGCTGCTTCCATAAGCATTGATTGTGGATCCAAGCAATATGAAATCCTTGACAACTTCAACCTTTCTCCATTGATCATGATGTTACCTATTGGTCCAGTTGGGAGGATGTTGGGTCTTTCTTACTTTGAGTTGTAATCATACTCAAGGCTACACAATTCTTGATCTTCATGAGTAAGTGTGTCAATTCTTCCTCTCAGCAAGGTTGTGTCATCTGCATAGTGCAGGTTGTTAATAAATCTTCCGCTAAGCCTGATGCCACACTCTTTTTCCAGCTTCCCTGATGATTTGCTCAGCATAGATTGAACAAGTATGGTGAGAACATACAACCCTGACACACACCTTTCCTGATTTTATACCCTGCAGTATTCCCTTGTTCTGTTCACACAATTGCCTCTTGATCCATGTACAACTTCCACATGAACACAATGAAGTGTTCTGGAATTCCAATTCTTCTCAAGGTTATCCAGTTTAGTATGGTCCACACAATCAAATGCCTTTGCATAGTCAATGAAACGCAGGTAAACATCTTTCTGATAGTCCCTGCTTTCAGCCAAGATCCAGCTGATATCAGCAGTAATATCCCTTGTTCCACGTCCACTCCTGAGTTGGACCTGAACTATTGGCAGCTCCCTGTCAATGTCTTGCTGCAACCATTGTTGAATGTTCTGCAATAAACTTTTAATTTCATGTGATATCAATGATACTATTCTATAATTCAAGGATTCTGTTGGGTCACCTTTCTTTGGAATGGGTACAAATTACTCTTTTCCAGGCAGTTGGCCAAGTAGCTGTCTTCCAAATTTCCTGGCCTGGACCAGTGAGTATTTCCAGTGCTTTATGAGCTTATTGAAACATTCCAATTGGTATCCATCAGTTCCTGGAGACTTGGTTTTGGCTAATGCTTCCGGTGCAGCTTGAACTTCTTCCTTCAGCACCATTAGTTCTTGCTCATAGGTTACTTCCTGAAATCGTGGAATGTCAAGTAATTCTTTTGGGAACAATAACTGTGTATTCATTCTATCTTCTTGTGGTGCTTCCTGCACCATTCACTGTTTTGCCGAATCTTTCTACATGGCCACTCAAGGCTTGAATTTTTTCTTGAGTTCTTTCAGGTTAAGACATGCTGAGCACGTTCTTCCCTTTTGGTTTTTCAATTCTAGGTCTTTGTATGTTTAAATTATTTTCCTTTGTCTTCTTGAGAAGTCCTCTGGCATTTTCTGTTCAGCTGTTTGACCTCATCATTTTTCCATTTGCTTTTGCTACTCTATGCTTAAGAGCAAGTTTCAGAGTCTCTTCTGACATCTACTTTGATCTTTTCTTACCTGTCTTTTTCTTGACCTTTGGTTTTCTTCGTGAATGCTGTTCTTTATGTAATTCCACAGCTAATCAGGTCTTCTGTCACTCGTGTTCAATGGGTCAATCTGTTCTTGAGGCGCTCTTGAAATTCAGGTGGGATTGACTCAAGGCCGTATTTCACTCTTGTGGACTTCTTTTCATTTTCATCAGCTTTAATCTGAGCAACTGAGGGTCTGTTCCACAGTCAGCCTCTTGCCTGGTTTGAACTGCTGGTATTGAGCTTCTAAGGGTCTCTTCCCATAGATGTAGTTCATTGAATTTCTGTGTAATCCACTTGGAGAATTCCATGTGTATACTCTCCTTTTGTGTGGTTGTACAAAGGTAGTTGCTAGACCAAGTCATTGTTTTGCAAAATTCTATCATGTGATCTCCAGCTTCATTTCTATTCACCAAGGCCATATTTTCTGATTATTGTTCCTTCCTCTTGGTTTCCAATTTTTGCAAGCCAATCACCAATAATTATCAATAAATCTTGATTGCATGTTTGATCAATTTCTAACTGCAGTTCTTGGTAGAATTCTTCAGTGTCTTCATCACCAGCTTTTGTGGTTGGTGCATAATTTAAATAATAATTATATTGATTGGATTTCCTTTAGAGAAGATATATTTAATCTTACTTATCACAGACAGCATTGTACTTCAATACTGATATTGAAATGTCTTTTTTGACAATGAATGCCACACCATTCCTTTTGATTGTGTTATTCCTGGCATAGTAAATCATAAAATTTTCTGTTTCAAAATGGGCGATACTAGTGTTTTTCAGCTCACTAATGCCTAGGATATCAATCTTTATGCATTCTGTTTCATTTTTGATGACTTCCAATTTTCTTAGACTCATATTTCACACATTCCAAGTTCCAATCATTAACAGGTTTTTGCATCTGTTTGTCTTTACCTTGAGTCATGCCTCATCAGCAAATGAAGATCCAGAAAGCTCCACTCTCACAGACTTTACCCTGCTCACATCTCCATAGTGAATTCCACTCTGAGAAATCCGTTCCTCCTCAGTCACATTGCAAGTGCCCTCCTGCTCAAGCGATCCATCCTCCAGCACGATCTCCGACACTGGTCTACTTTGATTCTTTAGGCCTTCAGTATCGGACAATGTTTCAAAGCTGTGCCTAAGGTTTTCAGGGGCTCCTTCCTTCAAAGTGGGCAGCCGATTCCTTCTCTGTGGTCTGTTCTTAGTCTGGAAGCTCCACTGAAACCTGTTCCCTTTGGGGGACCCTGCCAGCAGCACAGCAACATGAAGCCACCACGGGACGACAAACTGACAGACAAATGGTGGCTCAGGACAAGAGTAATCAAATTAATAATCGCTCCCAAGGTGAGATTTCTTTTCCTGTTGAAGAATGTTAAAGGTCCAAAAAGAGATGCATAATAGCCATATTCCTATAATCCTCTACCACTTAGAAGGAACAGACAGAAAGGTTGGTCCACGCTCACACAGTTGTGTCCATGGACACAACTTGGACATAGCATCCAATGACAACTTTCTCTTTGCTCTAAAAGTCTGAGAGCACAGCTTCTTGTATTATGATACAGTCATTGCCAAGCGGCAAGTTTGTTGGTAACAGAGTAAATCATAGAGACTAAGACAGTTGGTAAATTTTTTTATACATCCCACTTAAAATTTCTCTTGTGAATGACTAGCCCTAAACTTTGCTATACCAAACCAAAACCAAACTCACTACCATTGAGTCAGCTCTGACTCATGGTGACCCTATAGGACATGGTAGAACTGTCCCCGTGGGTTTCTGAGACAGTCATTCTACATGGGATTAGAGAGCCTCATCTTTCTCTTGTGGAATGTCTGGTGTTTTCCAACTGCTGACTTTTCGTATCATAGCCCAAGGTGTAACCATTCCACCACCAGGGCTCCTAGGTCTTGCTGTACACTATACATTAAGAGCGGTCTCTGAATGCCGGACAAGAGGACTCTGTTCTCTATAGATGAAGCAAGAACTATCATTTGGCAAATGACCGAGCCCCCAACCATTTCCACAGGATTGGTCAAAAGACCGTTAGCAGAGGCAGCTATTTATCCCCATTTCACAGAGGAATGAACTTAGGCTCTGAGAGATTAATTAATTTGACAGATACAAATAGTACGTATGCAACTAGTAAATGATTGAACCAGAATTCAAATCCAGGTTTTCTTGATTCCAGAACCTGTGGTGATGCCTCTGCCTGTAAGAATCAGCACTAAGCTGGGTTCTTTGAAACCGCGGACAAACATACCCACACTCTCCAACTTCTCCATTTCTGACACCAGGCATTTCCCCTATGGTGCTCTTTCAAAAACTGACAAAATTGTATTGAGTGGATGACTATTAAGAAGATATGTTTCTATCTTTTTCTCTTGGTGAGGCGAGGAAATGAAAGCACTCAGACATTCTGCGAGCAGAGGCATATGTCAGAAGAGAAAGGAAAGTGGGAAAGGACAAGCCTTAGTTACAGATTCCAACAAGATTATTCAAGAAGACCATAGTGAATGATGGGGGGAGTGCGGAGTGGAGACCCAAAGGCCATTAGTAGGCCACTGGAGATCCCCTTGCAGAG
>NW_022111368.1:26437448-26447936 GCF_000313985.2 Echinops telfairi | reverse complement strand
GGTTAAACTTGTCACAAACCACCTTCCAGCTGCAGAGAGTCTGGATTTTTGTCAGTTGCCCTAAGAAAATGGAATGACATACAATACATGTCTCTAAGATATGGGTTGATGACCCAGCCTAAGTTTACAGAATACACAATCCTGGTTTTCCCAGTTACATGTTTGGTATTGCTTGAGTTAACAATCAAAGTGAGGCGGTTCAAACCCCACCAAGTCACATCCGGCATCTCCCTCCTCTCTCGTGTGTTTTCCTGCTTCCATGAGGATTCTCCTTCCCTGCTTTAAAAAAAAAAAAATTTTTTTTTAGCTCCTATCTTTTTCCTCAGTGCTTCCATAGTTTCTCTTTTCGCCTTCCCCAGGCCTTTGCTTTACAGTGGAATTAAGGGACTAGTTTAGTTAAGAAGTTCTTCAGCCTGGAATGTCATCATTCTATGCTCTGGTGTACAGTAGTTATGCAGTGGGTTGCTAACCACAAGGGTAATGGTTTGAAACCACCAGTCACTCATAGCAGTCCTATGCACAACCGAACAAAACACTGCCTGGCCCACTCTTGTAGCCACTGTGTCACCCACCTTGAGGGGCTTGCTCTTTTGTTTTCTGATGTCATTCTCCAGGGACTGGTCTCTTTTATTAATGTGTCCAAAGTACACGAAACAAAGTCTCACCAGCCTCACGTCTAACGAGCCTTCTGGCTGTATCTCCTCCGAGACAGATTTGTCTGTTTGGCTGGAAGTCCGTGGGGTGTTCAGTAGTTTGGGCTACACCACCGTTCAAATGCATTCATTCTCCGGAGGTCTTCCTGAGTCACGGTCCAGCTGTTACATGCAGAGGAGGTGATTGAACATACCGTGGTGTCTAGGCTCACTACTAAGTGGCACTGAAAATACCGTGGCGGGGGTCAGGTGCACCTCAGTCCTCAAAGTGACATCTTTGCTCTGTAAAATTTGAAAGCATTCGTATGCAGCAGATTTGCCCAATGCAACGCATTGCTTAATTTCTTGACTGCTGCTTCATGAGCATCGATTGTGAAACAGTAAAATGAAAGCCTTGACAACTTCAATATTTTCTCTGTCATGATGTTGTCTATCGGTTCACTTGTGAGAATTTTTGTTGTCTTTACATTGAATTGTAACCCACACTACAGGCTGAGTTATCTGAGTACTTCAGGAAGTGCTCCAAGCCCCCTTGAGCAGCCCTGGTGGTGTAGTGGTTATGCATTGGACTGCCACCTGCAGGGCCAGCAATTCAAAACCACCAGCCACTCTGGGAACAGAGTTACAGTCTAGAAAACCCTAGGGGCAGTTGACCCTGTTCTCAGGGTCCCTACGAGTAAGCATCTATTCGATGGCAGTGGCTTTGGTATTTGGGTTAAGCCTTCTTGGTTTTCAGCAAGCAAGCTTGTGTTATCTGCATATCTCCGGTTGTAAATGCGCCTTCTTCCAATACTGTTGTGGCGTTCTTCTCCATATAGTGCTTGAGTTAGTCGCTCAGTGTACAGATTGAGTAAGCGTAGTGGAAGGATGCAACCCTGATGCACAACTTTCCTCATTTTAAACCACTCGGTATTCCCTTGTTCTGTTCAAATGACTGCCTCTCTTGGTCCATGTACAGATCCCATAGGAACACAATCAAGCGTTCTTGTTAGAATACATGTAGTAGGAAAGACAGAAACTCAATGGTCGGAGACAGGTTTACTCAAGGAAACGAGAGAGGAGGGCCTCGGACGTGAGGGAAAGGCCCTCTCTCTACGGATTAGCAGGGTTTCACAGAACCAGTCAAGGGGGTAGTCCTCAGGCACATTTGTGGGTGAGCTATTGTGGTTTGGGCCATTCTAGGAATTAGGGTCATGTGCAGACAGGTGGGAGATTACTGAACATGATGTTCCTTCAGGTGGGTGTTTGTATGGTTTGCGGAAGAATATTAGGGGAGGGGAGGTTCTGCGAGTCATTCTCCTTTCAATTCTGGACTTTGCATTATTCGAAATGGTATCCATAGTTCGTTATGATCTACAGTTGAATGCCTTTACATAGCCAAGAAAACACAGTATCTTTCTGAGGCTCTCTGCTTTCAACCAAGATCCATCTGACATCAGTAATGATATACCTCTTCCCACATCCTCTTCTGAAGCCCGCTTGAATTTCTGGCAGCCCCCTGAGGATGTGCTCCTGCAACTGCTTTGTAATTATCTTCAGAAAAATGCTTCTAGAACAATACTCTTTTAAAGGATTATCTATGCGTGCAAACTGACAAAAGTTAAAATAAAGAACTGAAGAGAAATGGGGTGTGGGGGCAGAGAGAGTACATTGTGAGAAAACAATATTGGGAGGGATGGTCTAGTGATACAATGTGAAATATGGAACCAATGTCAGTTTTCATATAGGAATTGTGAATGGATGTATATTTGGTGGTGTACACATATGTGTCACCAAAAAATTTAAACAGGCTCAAGAAGCAGGAGTGCCAGATAAAATAGGCCCATTAATCAAACCTCAGGGCAGAGTAGGCTTCCTGGAGTTGACATGTGGCCTAAAAGTTGAGTACACCAGACATTAATCTCTTCCTTTTGTTTTTCTTGTGAGCACTTATTGGGTCTTTGATTGCAATAATCAGCTGATGAGATCGAGCACAAGGTCTCTAGCTCTCTTCTTCATGACCCCAGCCTTTCCCATGCATTAACAATCAGGCTTGGGCCACTTCTAAATGCTTATAAATGCTGTGATTCTGGCCTCTTGGTAATTAGCTCAAGGAGGATCTTTCTTCAGTGTAAAGTCTTCAAGAGAATCGCATCAAGAGGTTTCCCCTGTTTTGTTTTGGTTTTTTATTTTTTGCTTTCAGTAGTGTGTGCAGGGGTGGTGGGAGACATCTCATTGTCATTGACAAGCTGCACGCTATTGCTTGTGTCTAGATAACTGAGCACAACTGATGCCAAGAACAAGGATGTGAGCTTGCCTGTCATTGTGTCTCCCAAGGGCAAGGACTAGGTTGATTCATAAACTCTGAGTTTACTCTGCAAGCACGAATCAGAAGGGAACAGTGGTGTTTGTAACCTCCAAACTGTTTCAAACATTCAGTGAAAATCAAGCAAGTTATATACATTAAAATATGTAACGAAAAACAAAAATAAGTTTTGCAATGATCTCAAGAAATAATTAGCAGGTTTTGCAATGATCACAGGATCCCAAACAATGTGACGAAAGAGAAAATTTTACAGGAAACAATTGATGTCTACATTTCAGCAGGGGGTTATCAGTCCACCAAGTGATACCTACATGCCTCCAGGAGTTTCAGAGACACCACCGCCCGCCCCCCACACACACACCCCTCTAAGGTCTTATGCCCATTGTTTACCTGAATAGCATTGCTTGCCTTCTTACAGAGCAAGGATAGCCCTACTAATTAAGCTTAAAGGAGATTTTATCTGCAAGGGATGGGCTGTTGTATTTTGGATTGTTCACAAAATAAATCTGAAATTACATTGTATTGCTAGCATTTGAGTTAACAGCAGGCTAACCCCCTCTATCAGAGTTAGGACTAAGATGAGTAATAACTTTTCTGTTACCTGAGAAGCCTTTTACTAACTACCCCTGGTATGTAATCAGACAGAGCGCATGAGGCCCAAGGATGTAGGAAGAGAGAATTGAAAAACAACCACAGGAGCTCGGTTTCGATGATGGTCAGCAGCGGGGAAAAATCATTTTTATCTTTTCTTTCTGTTCTCCTTTCCCATCCCTTTGGTCATCATTACCTGAGAGAATCCTTGAAGACATCTTCCTGATTCACTCACACCCAGACTGTGGGGGCAGATGTACGAGGACTTAGTTATCCAGACAAGAGCTGTGTTGTGGCTGTGTGCTTATGAAGTTATAAGACCTTACGGTGGCTCATTGTTGCAATCAGTGGTGTGTACAGATGGGTAGAAGGCATTCTCCAAGAAAGCCCGAAAACAAAAGAAAATCTGATCTTCCTCCTGCGACCGGCTCCCTTCCACGCATTGGTAGAACCATCAGCAGTGCCTCCTGGCACCAGAAGTCCCTGCCAAGAGAGCTTCAGAGGCTTTGAAGAACCCCTTTTCCTTCATAAGAGTCTAAGCTACACCATGAAAGCGGAATGGCTTGTCTGATTGCAGTCGACGTGCACTGTGAGGACAGCGCGAGAGCATTGCGGGCCAGATCGTTGCAGAGCTTTGGATTTTTTATTTTTTTATTTTATTTTTACTTTTCTTCTTCTTTCTCTGCAAATGTGGTCTTTCCAAAAGAGGGAAATTCATCCATGCACAAAACCTGTTCCCGAAGTTCAACTGTGCTACTCTACCAATTCCTTTCAAATAGGCTAAACACCTGTATCCAGATAGCCCACCTGGGATCATGAACTCCAAATTTTAAACTATTGGGAGATTTGAACACTTGGACAATAGAATTGACACTGTCTTTTCATGGTCCCAGATGTTTGTGTTTGTTTGCTTGTTTGTTTGTTAACTCTCTATCATAGCAACAGAGCACACCCGTACAAGCAGGTGTCTCTATTAGGTCCAGCTAGGAAGAAAAACAAAAACCATTCCGTACACGCATGTGCATTGCAGCTCCAGTCACAATAGCCAAAAGGTGAAAGCAATTTAAACGCCTTACCAGTGGCAAGGAGGCAGCATCTGATTGCCTCTGCCATCACCAAGTGGAATGAAAATCGAACTCAGCATCAGTCCAAGGCCAGTTCCTATGGGGTGGAGGTCAGACCTGTCTCCTTCCTCCAACCTTCTTTACCAATCCTGACACCAACCATCCTTCCCACAGCACTCCCCACGTCTCGGCTGAGTTCAACAATGTGTCACAACTGGCGACACAGATAAGGGGGCTTATTAGAG
Source organism: Echinops telfairi (assembly GCF_000313985.2). Classification (NCBI taxonomy): domain Eukaryota; kingdom Metazoa; phylum Chordata; class Mammalia; order Afrosoricida; family Tenrecidae; genus Echinops; species Echinops telfairi. Next base: position 26,443,078 of record NW_022111368.1, on the reverse strand, counting down.
AAATTCACAGGTTACAATTCAGGATCATAAATACTCAGGATACAGTTCTTCAGTCTCGAAAGTCTCTTCTCAGCCATGCTGACAAGCAGTCCTCTCTTTGTTCCTCACCCCCTTAACCTCCATCCTGTTAAAGTAATTTTACAAAGCTCTTGTAGCACTGGGATGATTGCTCTAAAAGCACTCTATACCACCAGTCGCCTCAGGCTCAGACACTCAGCTCTAGCTCCTTGGGTCTGCACAGCGAGTTTTTCAGACAACTGCCATGGAAGCATCTCCTGCCTGAAGACACTCAGCTTTCTTGATCCCCGAGCCCTCAAGAGCACCACTCTGTCTCAGGCTCTTGATACTGCTGGCACTGCTTCTCTGTGGCTTTTCGACTGTCACAGCTTCTGTTTCCTGCATCAAGAAGGTTCAGCATACTGGGATGCCGAGGTTCAAAGGATGCATTCTGCCCTTATTTCTTGGTGATAGTAAGACCTTGCCTTTCTACTTCTGAGATGGCTAATTTTAAACCTCACAGGGAACTACCAGAAGTTCAGGCTGGATTCAGAAGAGGACATAGAATAAGGGATATCACTGCCGATGTCAGATGGCTCTTGGGTGAAAGTAGAGACTACCATGGATATGGTTACTTGTGTTTCATTGACTATGCAAAGGCATTCAATTGCGTGGACCATAATAAACTTGAGAAGAATGGGAATTCCAGAACACATCATTATGCTCATGTAGAACTTGTACATGGATCAAGAGGCGATTGTGTGAACAGAACAAGGGAATACTGCAGGGTATGAAATCAGGAAAGGTGTGTGTCAGGGTTGTATGTTCTCATCACACTTGTTCAATCTATGCTGAGCAAATCATCAGGAAAGCTGGGAAAAGAGTGTGGCATCAGGATTAGAGAAAGGCTTATTAATAACCTGAAATATACACGTGACACAACCTTGTTTGCTGAAAGTGAGAAGAAATTGAAGCATTTACTGATGAAGATCAAGGATTGTAGACTTCAATGTGATGACAACTCAAAGTAAGGAAGACAATCAATGCTCATCGAAGAAGTAGTCAAGATATCAAAAGATGCATTGTCTTAGGTAAATCTGCTACACAAGACCTCTTTAGAGTATTGAACAGCAAGGATGTTTCTGAGAGGTTGGAGACGGAGACGCGGAACAGAGATAGAATTTAGCCAGGAATGTGAAGTTGAGAAAGATTTAATGGAGGCAGGGAAAGAACTCCCAGGACGGAATGGAGAGAGAGAAAGGGATGGGGTCATTTTGAGCCCCGGGACAGGTTCCGAGACCCAATGAGTTAGGTCAGGGAAATTGGCCTGGCAGTGAGGCAGTGAGACCTGTATAGGGCTTGAGCCAAGGACGTATGTGCTGATGAAGGAAGGAGGGCCTTCTGGCGCTGCAGTTGCAGGTCTGAGTCAGGATGTGGTCTGTGAGTAAATCATCCTGGAACACTGAGGGAAGGGGCTGTGCAGACCAGAGGCAAAGAGATAAGCTTCTCGGGATGCTGGAGGCAGGGACTGCACCATCCAGCTCTGGCCTTGAGAGGCAGGGGAAGGGGCCACACAGTCCAGCAGGCTATTTTCGGGAGAGCTGGGGGAGGCAGCTGCATGGTCTGGACCCGGCCCAAACAGTTACCTTAAGGACTAAGGTGTACCTGACCCAATCCATGATATTCTCTATTACATCATATACATGTGAAAGTTGGACACTGAATACGGAAGACCATAGAAGAATTGATGCATTCGAACTGTGGTGCTGGAGAAGAATATTGAACATACCATGGACTGCTAAAAGGACAAATGGATCTGTATTGGAAGTAATAAGGCCAGGTGCTCCTTAGAGGCAAGGATGGCAAGACTTCCTCTTCCATACTTTGGACATGTTGTCTGGAGAGACCAGTCCCTGGAGAAGGACATCATGTTTGGTACAGTGGAGGGGCAGCCAAAGAGATGGATTGGCACAGTGGCTGCAACAATGAGCTCAGGCATAGGAGCAATTCTGAGGATGGTGCAGGACCGGGCAGTGTTTCATTCTGTTGTACATAGGGTTGTTATGGGTCGGAACTGACTCCATGACACTTAACGACAACAACAACAGCTAGCAGAATGACAAAAAATGGTGAATTTCCGTGCTAGAGTTTCATAACCCTTTCGGCATGGCTCCATCTCACATGGGTGTCTTATACTCTATTTACATTTAAAGCTCGCCAATCCATCCATTTGGTGGGTCACAAACACCTCACATTTGCATAGTCTTAGTCATGGCTAAAAGAGCAACAACAATAACTCACAGCACTGTGATATCCATCAACAGATGAAGAGACAGAAAAAGTGGTATATACAGCCAACAGAAGAAACAAAGTCTTGATGTATGCTATAGTATGGATGGAGCTTAAAGACATTATGCTGAGTGAAAGAAGTCAATCACATAAGGACAAATATTGTATGGTATCAATGATAGGAAAAGACAAATGTTTAGAGACCCAGGTTTATTATTGGTTTACTATGGCAAGAGGAAGGGGTTGGGGAAGAAGGGACTGATTGCGATGGGAAACTGCATTGATGAAGGGTAAAAGTACACAGTCCATTATTGTAATTGCCACCATTAAGTTGTATACCTGTAAAGAGTTGAACTGACAAAAGTTGTATGATAGGTATATTTATAAATAGAAGCTGCTGAGTTGGCTAATGTACAACCAATGGTCATAGTTTCATGGGATATCCCAGGTAATTGTCCAGTCAAGTGGTTAGTGCATCTGTTTTACAGTCTAGTTCACTGTGTAGTACCTGGGATCTTAAAAGTTTGCAAGTGGTCGTTCAAGGCCCCATAGTTCACTGCCATTGAGTCAATGCCAACTCATAGGGCCCCCTGCCCCCAGTGGGTTTCTGAGATTGTACCTGTTAATCAAAGAAGAAAGCCCCATCTTTCTCGAGAGAAGCTGCTTGTGGTTTTGAACTGCCAGACTTATGGATAACAGCCTAACATGTAACCACTATGGTACCAGGGCTCTAGTCACTGGGAGCAACAGGAGAACAAGGAGATTCAGGAATAAGAGGATGTGTGGCTAATTGCCTCCCAGAACAGGGGCCTCTTTTGTCATGAGACCAGAAGAACTGGATGGTGCCCGGCTATCATTTGGGGACATTAAAAAAAAATTCTATGTAATAAGCCAGATAAAAAGGGGGGTGGGGGATGAGAACAGAATTCCAGCTTAATATGGAATCCAGATCTTTCTAGACCCATGGGGGCTGCATGAACTGCTGAAACTATTCAACATCTTTGACACTTAAACTGGATCTCCACCGTGCAGTCTTTTTCAGGAGCCCTGGTAGCACGATCAATGGGTTAGGAGTTGGGCTGCTAACTGAAAGGTCGGCAGTCTGAACTTGACAGCGGTCCTGTGCGAGAAGGACGAAGTCATCTGTTCCCGTAAAGATTGACAGTCTCAGAAACCTTAGGGTGCAGCTCTACTCAGTCCGACAGAGTTGGAATTGGCTTTTTTAGGATAGAGCCGATGCCAGTGGATTTTGGTTTGGTTTGGAATCTTTAAACCAAATAGTCTAGCTTAGTCGGCAAACTTTTGAGACAGAAGAGTTAATCCCGTCCCTCACAACAGTTAAGTAATTATCTGAGAGTCACCAATAGATACTTACAAACAAGTGAAATCACCGTGGTCTGAATAATAGCTTTTAAATATTTTCAACTTTACCTCAGAGCCACACGTACAAACAAAAAGAGGCGCATCTGGCTGGCGAGTGGCAGCCTGCCGACTCCCTGGTCGAGCTTCACTGCAGGGAATGTCTGCCTTGAGTGCAGTACACGTAAGAACCCTCTCGAGGGGATCAGAGTGACAACAGCAAAATCCCAGAGATGAGACTGGAGCCTCCAGGGGCAGAGACTGTGAGACGGGGGAGCAACCGCTCTGCGAAGGAGGGCGAGGAGGGCAGAATCGGTGCCACTGAATTGCACATGTAGAAATAGTTGAATTGGGGTACGTTTTGCTGGATAGACACTCAATAATGATTATGCAATAAAAATGAAATGAAAGAACTGGGCAAAGTTTTTTTTTTTTTTTTTTTAAAGAAAAACCTATTCTCTGTGCTTTTTGACCAACTCTCTGGGACTGAGTAGAGCTGCACCCTAAGGTTTCCGAGGCCATGTCCCACAGGGGCTGTTTGCAGTGATGTCAGCGTGGTTGGCGGAATGAAATGAAGAAATTAGGAAACTAAAGAACAGAGAGGAAATGGGACGGATACGTGAAACTGCAAGAGCCCCTGGGCCAGAGACCCCGGGCTCGTATCTGCTGGTGCACTGTTTAGAGAACGGTTGGCATTGGTTCTAGAACCCAGAATAGGTGCTGTCTTGGCCAGGCTGCTGGAGTCAGGAGTCACCCACCCCTACTGCTCTCACAGCTGCTCCCAACAACTTCCAGCAACTGCCACCTGGCAGCAGGCAGAGGCCGGAAGCCTTCTGGTCACCCACCTGTGTTCCTGTCAGAACCTCACAGAAAGTCAGCTGGCAATGGAGGCAGGGAAATGGGAACTCCCGGCCCCAGCATCCCAGAACAGAGAACAGAAAAGCAGCATGTGGGACCGGAGATGTTGGTTAATGATCAATCTGTATGGGGGTAGGAAAGGGAACCAGTTAGATATTCTTAAAAGCAGAACTAGAAACTTGTCCTGGAAACATGATGGAACAGAAAACTCCGAGTCTGTTCAATCTCTCAATTCAAGTGGGCATCAAACCTCTGAAAAACACCTCTCACAGTCACATAGCTTTTTGAAGAGGCAGTTCACTTGCCTCATAGCAGCTGTCCTGACACAGCCACTCTTCTAAAGACACGTTCCTTCCTCTACTTCCTTTCACCTTCCTCTTATCCCACTCTCATGCTCACCCTCCTTTCGGATCTCAGTATTTCCTCTCAGATGCATTGCTCTTGATCAAGCCCCATCCGGTATTATGCACCCTCCTCACCAGCAATTTTAGATCTCTTGTTGTTCCCTTTTCTCTGAGGTCGTTTGCTCCCACTCCCCCTTCCAGCCCCCTCCTCTCCCATGCCCCCCCACCAACCATCGGTCCAGTAGTTTTCTCCTCAGGATTGTTCGCCCTGCCTATCTTATGCAGATAGATAAGGGGCAAAAGAAAGAGAAAAGAAAAAACAAAAACATAATAAACAAAACAAAGCAGAACAGGAGAAAAATATGATAATTCCAGGTCTGTCTGCTGACCCTTATATATGCTTTCTGATCAAGGCAAAGGCTATTTATAGAGATATAACTATAGGTATAGCTATAATGAGAGGGACAGAGGCCAATGTACATGTATTTATAAGATAAGTATTTATATAGCAGATGGACTTTGGGCCTCTACTCAAAGCCTTCCTTAATACAAGAACACTTGTTTCTAATAACCTGGCACTCTTTGACACTCACCTTCCCAACACGATTGCTGAAGACAAAATGGGTCCATAAGCAAATGTGGTGAAGAGAGTGGATGGTGCCCAGCTATCCAAAGTTACAGTGTCTGGGGTCTTAAAGGCTTGAAATCAAACAAGCAGCCATCTAGTAGGGAAGCAAATAAACTCACATGGAAGCAGCACACCAGTCTGTGTGATCATGAGGT
>NW_022111368.1:26433508-26435869 GCF_000313985.2 Echinops telfairi | reverse complement strand
AGCTACTGTGCCACAAATAGGCTGGGAGTTGAGCAGGTGTGGGGACCTCTCCCCCTTTTGTAGTAGCTGAGTGAGACCTGGGCCTGTAAAAGTAGCTGAGAGCACCATTAGGAATACTATCATTTTCTCTTTGTTTTACTAAGTGAAAAAGACTGGGCAGCATGTCATATACTGGCTTGCCAACATATCTACCTCACCCCTTTAGCTGTTCTTTCGCTTAAGGGCGGGGACTGCCTCATTCATTAGATCCCAGGCACATGGGAACCATGCACGTGGACAGAATAAAGGACTGTGCAGAAGAGGAGGTCCCTGGGTGGCACAAAAAATTTGCTCTTGGCTACTAACTAAAAAGTTGGCAGTTTGAATCAACCCAGCAGTGCTGTGGAAGTAAGTCCTGGTGATCTGCTTCTGTAAGATTACAGCCAAGAAAACCTTGAGGGGCAACTCTACTCCGTAACACATGAGTTGCCGTGAGCCAGAATCACCTTGACAACAGGTGTGGGATTTAGACAGGTGCATGGAAGAAGGAAACAAGTGTGACAAGGGAAGGAGTGCACACATGCAGGGTCACAAAGAGGGCAGCACATATCCAGTGTTCATAGCACCTGGGCAGATTGGCCTGGCCAAGTCGGAGGGAACAAGTATGTGCATTGTGGGAAATGCAGCTGCCCACGGACACAGTGCAGGAGTGTCCAGTCTCCGGATTCTGGTAAGGGAGAAGCACTTCCAAATTGAAAAGTGACATACCAACAAAGCTATGTAAGGATGAGTCTGAAGAAAGGACAAATTGAGAGGAGACGGCCTATTGCCATTGATAGCAATTAGGAAATCGCTGTGATACTTTACCTGAATCAGAAAAAAGCATTCTTCTGATGATCAATCATCAAACAAATATCAGCTGGTACTACACGCCTAGTCTGCACCCCTCGTCTTGGGGCACTTAGTAAATATTTGCTCATTTCTTCTTGTTTGCTTCCTACTTAGATGTTTATCAGCCTAGGATCATAATCACAAGGCTTAAGTTAGAAAGGTGACAGGGGAGGAGAGAAAGGGAGTTATTGTCAACATCTGACAATGTGCAATCATTAGTGACCCAGATGTGACCAAAAGTGTCCTGTCCCTTCAGAAATGAACTGCAACAAGAACTAAGTTGTCCCTTCTGGGCAAAGAACACTCCAGACTCCTAAACACCCCATTCAATAAGCTGGTGCCAATCACGCTCTCCACAAGGGCTCTAGGACGATAGAGACAGCCAACGAAAGCAAGAGTACCCTCGGAATAGAACATCCTGCTGCGTGGAAGTAACAGGAAGACCGTTCAACGATAACCGCCACAGAGTGCTATGTAAAATTAAGTTTTTAAATTACATTTTCAGATTCTTTTTTTTTAACCGCTATTTGTTTGATGTACTTAACACAGACTTAATGAGGGTATGCAGGGCGAGAGTGAGTCCTCTTGGTTCTCCATGAGAACAAACTGGAGGAGCGACATTTACATCTTATCTTGGAGCCGAGAAGCCTGTCAAGCAAATCCTTCCCACGTTAGGGCCCAGAATGCCTCAGTACAGAATGACCAACACAGAGGCTTCATTCTGGAGCAGGGGTCGGCAAACTTTGGAGACGGAAGAGCCCATCCTGTCCCTCACAACAGTTTAACAATTTTTCGAGAGCCATAGATAAATATTTACAAACAAAGGAAATCACCATGATCTGAATAATAGCCTTTAAATTTTTTCAATTGTATTTTAAAGACACATGTATGTACCGAAAGAACTGCCTATGGAGGGCCGAGGAAGTGGAGTCTTGTGTGAGCTGGATGTTTGTTCATTTTCCTCCAGAACCCAGTCTTGTGGGGTCTTGACCTTGAGCTATCTTTAAACTGGCTGCCCTGCTTTCCTCAGACGTTGATTTCTTTCATCAACTGATCAACTGCCCCAGGCTTTCATCGCTAAGAACGTTTTTGTTCCTATTGGCTTCTCTCTGAATGACTCCATGTTATTTAAGCTCTTGCCCATTGCCCAAAACACCATTTTTCCTTTTTATAATTAATCAAATTATCTCACTCCCGTGCAGTCGATGTAGATGCATAGCAACCCTATAGGACAGGGTAGAACTGCCCCAGTGGGTTCCAAGACTGTAGCTGTTGACGGGAGCAGAAAGCCCCGTCCATCTCCTGTGGAGAGGCTGATGACCTCTAAGAGCTGACCTTGTGGTTAGCAGTCCAACAGGTAACCACTCAGCACCATTTACAAGCCCGATGATGCCCCCGGATACAGAGCCTCACACTGGGAGCCCATCCCAGAGAGAGACATTAAGACGGACTGAGACTAAGAGGACTCATCCGATCTCTTTGGAAGCCTTC
>NW_022111368.1:26431788-26433343 GCF_000313985.2 Echinops telfairi | reverse complement strand
AAAAAAGGAAATAGAGAGGAAACAAATGAGTCAACAGAACAATAAAAAGCATCAGACTTCAACAGAAGCAGACGCTGTACTGCTGTGGGAAAGCCAGAACAACTCTTGGCAGAACAAGGACAAACTTGGTCATAAGACTGCAGGCTTGGCGGCTGCTGCCCTCAAGACACGCCATCACATGACGCTCGCAGCAGAGTGAAAAGCAGGTCAGTTGGGTCAGAGGTTTGAGAGGGGTATTGGATCTTCACAATAGGACTTGACTTTCTTTTAAAATAAGGAGTATGAGGTCTTGTAATATATCACACATGCAGATTCAAATCAAAACCATTCTAGAATCAAAGACATATATCATGCTTTTTAGATTTTCCATTGTCTATATTATATGCCTAATTACTCCATATTCCTGTTGCTCATTAGCTGAGAAAGAATAGACATTGACACTTATTTTCTTTTGGGGCCTTGACTCTAAGGCCACTAGGCACAAACAAAAGGGGTAGAGAGGTCAAGCTCCCAACTTTATAAAGAAAACAAGAAATCTAATAAGGCTAACACAACACAAAACAGCAACAACAAACACCCAATGCCCTGACTGTCAAGTTGATTCCAATGGATGGGGACCCCACGTGTTATAGAGTAGAACTACTCGGCAGAGTTTTCCTGGCTCTGATCGCTACAGAAGCAGAGCACAAGGCCAGCCTTTCATGACACCACCGGGTGGGTTTGAACTACCAACCTACAGGTTAACAGTTGAATGCAATAGTTTAGATCCCCTAGGGACTTTGGGTTCATAAGTCTGTGACTTATTGATACAGACTCCAAAATATAGAGATCATAAATGATCTAACTTTAATGGCCACCATTTTTCTGTTCCATTCAGTTTCCCCCAAACCCCAAACTTATAAAGTGATTAAGATTACACAGGTGAATTCTATTTCATTTCGGCATTCATTAGGATCAATTAGGGGGTGATTGTCTAACCTGAATCCAATACTACTCAAACCAAAAAACTAAATTCACAGCATCAAGTTAATCCTGACTTGTAGTGACCCTATAAGGCAGAGTAAAACTGGCCCCTACAGGTTTACTAGACTGGAAATTTTTATGGGAGTACAAAGTCATCCTCCTGGAGGATTCAAACTGCTGACCTTACCATTAGCAGCCCAACATGTAGCTCAATATGCCACTAGGGCTCCTCCAATACTACTAGACATGCTCCTATTGCCATTCAGTAATACTAACAGAGGATGACATTCAGGAGTATTGGAAGGTTGGACATAGAAACTTCAAGTAGGACATGAATTGGGCACCATGATTTTTAATGAAAAAAATATATAGAGAGCTCTTAGCTAATTAAAAAAGAAATTAGAATTGTTTTGGGAAAGTGCCCAAATGAGTATCATTCAAATAGGAACAGAGATTTTGTTAGAAAATGTGATAAGAATTTAAAAGATGTTCCTCCTTTATTATCTGATGCTCTTTATATTTTATTGTTTCATTGCCCTCCAATAAAGAGACATTACACATTAGTTTCTTTTTTTTAATCATTTTATTGGGG
>NW_022111368.1:26425679-26430954 GCF_000313985.2 Echinops telfairi | reverse complement strand
GGCACTTTCAATATTATTTTTTTTCACTTTCAATATTCTTTACCAACACTATAATCCAAATGCATCGATTCTTCTTCAGTTTTCCTTATTCAATATCCAAGTTTCATATGCCTATGAGGCAATTGAAAATACCATGGTGTGGGCCAGATGCACCTAGTTCTCAAAGTAACATCAAACATCCAAAGCTGCCATCTGACTATACATATATATGGGGGGGATGGGCTTCAAAAAGTTTATGGAAAAGTGGAATTAAAATATAAGATAATTTTCCCGTAGACTTTTTGAAATATATATATGTATATGTCTACCTATCTCTATCCCTTATCTATCTGTTCCTTCTCTGTTAAGATTCAGCAACTATTTATTGGGTGCTGCTTGTGAGTTGGACCCCAAGTCCTGGTTGGTGCCCATGACTGTATGTGACTTTTTGGTTTGTCGGGAGTACAAGGTAAGCGAAGGTGTGCAGCAAGGAGTGGAGCTGCACAGGAAGAGTGGGGTTGCGGTCCGTTTGTCAGCATGGGTTGAGGAAAGCCTCAGTGCCAAGATCAGTTGTCCGTGATTTGTTCAGCTGATAATGAGAAGCCATTGGGCATTTTTTAGTATGCCCTGGTCCGTGCTGACAGTAAAGCGATCTTACTGGTGGCACCCAGTACTCTAAGTGGGAGGAGAGGGAGGGTGGGTCGCCTGACCAAGAGCTACTCTGTCATGACTTATGGCTGCTGAGGGGACAGGTAAAGGCAGAAGGGAATAGATGACATTGAGAGTTTGAGATCAGTGACCAGAATGATGGCAACATTCCAGATGAAAACAGAGATCTGAGTGGTGGAGATATGTGGGAGGAGAGGACTTCAATCTTGGCCCTAGTGGATGGACACAGAGCGCCTGCTCTTTAACAGGAGGAGGAGGAAACAAGCTCTAGAACTTAACAGAACATCTAGTGACACCAGCGAACTAAAGAGGGGTGAGGGTGGGTAGAAGCCAGGAGGTTTATCAACGAAGTCACAAGGAACCTCGACAAGAGTCGTCTCATTGGGGTAATCTGACTAAAAGCCAGTTGGCCATTTGCCAAGTAACAACAACTGACAAGGAAGTGGCATTAGTGAGCCTGGACTCTACTTTGCAGGTTAAAGTGGAGGTTTTCTGGTTTGGTTTTCAAGACAAGAGTCTTTGAAAATTAAAAAAAGAGGACTGTGTTGGTCTGGGTACATTAGAGAAACAAATACACAGAAATTCATATGTATAAGAGGGAGTTTTATATAAAGGGTAAGTGCACATCAAGAAAACATCCCAACCCAGTGCTGCCCAAGCCTCCAAGTCCAACATTAACCCATATGTCTGAAACCAAGCCACAAAGTCCTCCTCCGTCTCACAAAACACACGTAATGATGCCGACTGCAGGAGGAAAGCCAAATCAGTGAATGTGTAAGCATCTCAGCACTGGCAGGGGTCTTCACAAGCTGCTCCAGCACCCAGGGCTGCCTCAGGGTAGGTCCATGTGGCTTCTCCTCAGGGATGTCTCGCAGGAAGTGAGCCTTGCCAGCTGAAGCAGGAAACTGGCTAAGGCAGCTACACCCAGGTCCGACCATCAGAATGCAAGAGACCCAAGAACTAGAAAGGCGAGGCTCACCGAGCCATTTTCCCTCCGCCCTTCAATTAACACCACGTGTTTATAGGCCAGGTTGGCACAATAAACTTTAACCACCTCAATCTGTCCCTTGCCAACTTGGCACATGTACATAATTCTTTAGCCTCACAATTGCAATTGAGTAACACCTACACCTTAATCCTATATTCCTGTGAATATGTTCCCCTAACTTTTTCACTGTCCCTCTACTTTACCAGGCATGATGTCCTTCTCCAGAGACGGATCTCTCCTGACAACATGTCCAAAGTACATGAAATGAAGTCCCGCCATCCTTGCTTCTGCTCGCATCCAGAGCATTCTGATTGTCCTTCATCCTACACCAGGCCTCTCTGCAGGACTTATGTGGCTGGTGGGGGAGTTGGGACATGGGACACCTGACACTCCCTCCCCCCAACACACAGACATTTCTTCAGAGGGAAACTCAAACATCCAAATATATATATATTTCATCATATGAATAGATGATGAAAGCATTGGGAGGTTTAACCAGGCGATGGTCCCTGTGCGGACTCCCCTCTCTCGGGAAGGCATGAGAGAGACCCCTTTCTCCGTGGACAGCCAGCCACCAGAGGCAGGGAGGGAGTTGTGTGTGGGCTTACGGGGCACACCTCCAGCTGTGTCAGTGCCATTGGAGTAATAAATTCGGTGGTAAAAAAAAAACACCATCATCATCGCCCATTTAAGATGGACAGGGCAGCATGTGTCTAAAGACAAAGTTCGGAGGGTTCGGAGAGCGGGGCGACTGGAGAGTGGACACACCGGGAAGACTGAGGAAGAGTGATGGTGTGTTGAGAGGAGGGCAATGGATGCGTGGAAACAAAAGGCGTAGGAATTGTTGAATGCAAAACTATGGGCTGCTCTGTACACCTTCGCCTAACTCACTGTAAAAGATCAAAAAGAAATAAAAAGAGGAAAAGGGGACCTGACAGGTGGGTCTCGATCTCCCCCATAACCAACTACACACATTCACCAGCGTCCATATGGCAAGCATTTCCTTTTGGGCTTTCCAGCTCAGTTGGGAACATTCGTTACAGCTCTACATTTCCCTAGCACTGCTAATAAAAAGCGTAAGTACAAAGGGCCTTCAAAAAGTGGTGGAAGAATGGAATTAAAGGATAATGGAATTTTTCTGATAACTTTTTGAAGCTCCCTCCTATGTCAAGCATTCTCTGAGTGTTCACACTCTACCAGCCACCACACTAAGAACCTTACACATATGAAATGTTCATTTACTCCTCACGCAAACCAAAACACCAAACTCACTGCCATCGAGTTGATGCCGACACACAGGGACCCTGTAGGATGGGGCAGAGCTATCCTGGTGCGTTTCCGAGACCGGAACTCTCTACAGGAGTAGAAAGTCCCATCTTTCTCCTGAGGAGCAGCTGGTGGTTCTGAACTGCTGACTTTGCTGATTGCAGCCCAACTCGTAACCACGACAGCCAAAGACAAGAACTCTCCACGATACAGAGAGAGCGCTATAAGCCCCTTGTCTAAATTAGCTAGCTAGGAAGTAGCTGAGCTGCAGTGTAGTTAGGCAATCTGCTGGAAGCTGTCCTTAATCAGGGTCTGGCTCCAACCCACTGCAAGAGAGACCTAGGTGTTTTGCAGACAATAGAAATAATTGTAGAAAACTGGTACATATCCCTGTGTTAGACAGGGTTCTCTAGAGAGATAAAACCAAATTGCTGATAATTTAATATATTTATTTATAAAGATAATTAGATATATAACAAGAAATGAACTGTTAAATCATATACAGATAAATATATAATACAAGAAATAAACAGTTAAATTATAAAGCACTACAAATGGCTCAAAACAACTCACGCCCGTGAGAGAGACTTGTGAGAGACTAGCAGTCCTTCAAGTCTAGTCTGCTGCCAGATCTTCCTCTATTTGTAGAGAGAGCTAGGCTATGTCAGCACATCAGCCAATCACAAGGCAGGTCACCAACTGCCAGCCAGGTCACCAACCGCCAGTCCCCAGCTCCAGAGATGTATTAAAGGGACCTCAATTTACAACGACACAGTCCACAGGCTAGGCGTCCCACAGGTAGTGTAGCCTCTAAATTGAGGCACAGGACAAGCAAGGCAGCTGCACACTGGTCCGATGATCAAAGAGAGACAAGAAGGGCAAGGCTCACCAAGCCATTTATCTCTCCGCCCTTCAGTCAATCCCACCTGTGTTTATCAGCCAGGCTGGCACAACAAACTATCTCAATCCCTTTTAAATATATGCTGGCTCATTTTAAAAGTCAGCACAGCCTGAATTCTACATCATTGTATCTTCAGGGTAAACAGTTACTGCAAGGGAGCTGAAAAGAAAGTGGACCAACATGGTAGGTCTGGAATCCAGGACTTTGGAGCTAGAAGGCACCTTAAAGCCTTGCTGGTTAAGTGGCTTCGTTTCCTTAAGAAGGAGTCAACCACTAAAGCAGCAGCGTGGCATGGCCACGTTCATGTATCTAACTAGGGGCCAACACGCTGTATCCTGAGGCTTTCCATTGCACTCAAGGGTCTGGCAGGAAAGAGACAGCTGTGTTGAACCAGGCTGAGTGAGGGCGGGGGCCTTAGGAGGGAAAACTGGTCCGTAGGCCACCGTTCTCTCAGATCTTCTCCAGAGAAGTGAGTTCACACACGCCTCTTAGCCATTTAGCACACCTCTAGTTTCTCTCTCTTTTGTGGTTACGCTATCTAAACCCAGAATTCAATAGCGATGTGATTTGGCACATGATAGCTTCATGAACGCTCTTTATTTAACCACGTAATCCATATGTGAGGAAATCATTGAAGGGGCGACGTGAAGAGCAGAAGTATCTCCACGGCTCTCCCACGCTCTCTCTCTCTCCGTGCTCCCCTGGAGCACTGTCGTCACCAGGCGCCCTCGAGTACCATCCAACTCACCACGCCCCTGCGTCCGCCGGATCGAAATGGTCCTGCGCCATCCTCACAACGATTCCGATGCTCAAGCCCCTTGTTGAAGCCATTGTGTCAATCCATCTAGTAGAGGGTCTTCCTCTTTCACTGCCCCTGTACTTTACCAAGCATGATGTCCTTCTCCAGGGACTGGCCTCTCCGGACAGCATGTCCACAGTGCACAGACGGAGTCTCGCCATCCTTAAGGAGCATTCTGGTTGTAGTTCTTTCAAGGCAGATTTGTTTCTTCTTCCGGCAGTCCGTGGGACTTCCGGTATTCTTCACCAGCACCGTCATCCCACTGCATCGGTTCTTCTTCGGTTTCCTTAGTCACCGTCCAAGTTTCACCTGCATCTACCAGGGAAGCCAGAAACAGCTGTGGCCGAGCCCTCTTGAATCCTATAGAAGGAAAGCATGTGGTCTACACCAGTAACTTGGACTGTGTACGGTCGGGACTGGTTCTCCTTAAGATGCGTCCACTTCTTTTTACACCGGGAGTTCCCAGTGTATGTCTTTCAGACGGCCACTTTCACCTCTGCATGGCACTTCAGCGAGCTGCCAAAGGGGATGCAGTAATGTGAACACTAAATGTGTGTCCCTTGCAAAAACAACTTGCCACAAAAAAATGTCCTGTGCAAACACACAGCTCTCCAAATGGCCACGAAACAAAAAACACATTTTGCAAAATAACTGCCTCTCCCAAAGCTGTTGA
>NW_022111368.1:26402749-26425564 GCF_000313985.2 Echinops telfairi | reverse complement strand
CGTCAAGATGGCTTATATTTTGAGGCTACTCTATTCGTGTAATCAAATGACTTAGGGGAAATAAAAGACATTTATTAGTCACATGAAAAACACGGATTGGTTTCGGGACTGAGTTTGCAACAAGGAGGATAAACTAATCATGTGTATGGTTTTGGTTTTAAGGACACACGAAAGACCCCAGATGAAAAAACCAAACAAAATAATTTCAATGATTCCGTGATGATTGAGCATGAGCAGATCATTTTGGCTTTTTAGTTTAACTTGAAAAATTTAATCAAGGAAACTGAATGATACATATAGACATTGTTGAATTTGTGTGTGTTTTGCTGTGTGTACTTTGAACACCAAGAACATTCTCTTCAGTTAGAAATACTCAACAAGTTGATAAATATTAGAATTGTACGTAACAAAGTTTAAAAAATATGGTATTTTCAGTGGCCTCAGATGCATGTGAAAGTTGGACATGAAATATGGAAGATCAAAGAAGAATCTATGCATTAGAATTGTGGTGCTGGTGAAGAATATTGAAAGTCCCGTGGACTGGCAAAAGAACAAACAAATCTGTCTTGGAAGAAGTACAGCCAGACTGCTCTGTAGAGGCAAGGAGGGCGAGACTTTCTTTCATATACTTTGGACATGTCACCAGGAGAGCCCAGCCCCTGGAAATGGACTTGGTAAAGTCAGGGGGCAGGACAAAAAGAGGAAGGCCCTGGTCATGTTGGACTGACACAGTGGCTGCGACAATGGGCTGAAAAATGAGGTCCGTTGTGAGAATGGCTGGGGATTGCGCAAGATTCCATTCTGTTGTCTACAGGGTCACTGTGAACCGCCACTGATGTGACGGCAGCTAACAACAAGGAAGCAATTAAAAAGACCACGGTGGGGGTCAGGTGCACCGCAGTCCTCAAAGTGACATCTTTGCTTTTTAACATTTTCACTCGGTCTTAGGGGGCAGATCTGCCCAGAGCTATAGCTCTTGATTTCTTGACTGCTACTTTCATGCGCATTAGTTGTGGATCCTGCTAAAATGAGATCCTTGACAACGTCAGTATTTTCTCCGTTTTCCATGATGCTGTCTATAGGTTCAATTGTGAGCATTTTGGCTTTATGTTGAGATGTAATCCGTAGTAAAGGGTGTGTTCTGTAACCTTCATCGGCAAGTGCTTTAAATCCTCACCATCTTCAAGCAAGGTTGTATCATTTGCATATTGCACATTGTTAATGAGTCTTCCTCTAAGCCTTATTCTGTATTCTTTTCTTAGATTGTCTGCTCAGCATACAGATTGACTAAGTATGGTAAAAGGATACAACCCTGACACACACCTTTTCTGATTGTAAACTGTGCACTATAGTTATTCAATCTGTATATTGGATTTGATGAAGAAGAACGCAGCATCAGGCGTGGAGGAAGGCTTATTAAGGCTTGTTCTGGTTGAATAACTGCCCTGCAATAAGGTCCTTAAGTTTGTCCCAATCTTCTCAGGGATGATCCATAGAGATCTAGGATTTACACTTAGGTCTCAAATCCATTTTGAGTTCCATTTTGTGCATGGGGTGAGATACGGATCCTGCTTCATTCTGTTGCATATGGCGATCCAATTTTTCCAGCACCGTTTGTTGAGAGGATGTCCCTGACCCAATTAATGTTTTTTGGTCCTTTGTAGAAAAGTCAGTTGCCTCTAGGTGGATGTTTTGAATTTTTTCTTGAAAGCTTCTTGAATTACCTCCCCCGCCCCTCCCCCTCCACACACAGAAGTAGAAGCATTGTGGCAGATCCTGGTTTGACATCTACCATCATCAGTTTGACATCTACATACTGTGTGGTTCGTGTGTGGACTAACATGGTGAATTTCTTTCTACAAGCCTGGGCTGCTGCATAGGTGGAAGTCAATAATTGTTCTCTGAATATTTCTCAATTTGTTTCCTGAAAATGCAGCTGTATTCTTTCAATTCCTTAAAACATGCTCTAAAAATGGTTGTAGTAATACTATGGCTGCCATTGTGTGTGTGTGTGTGTGTGTGTGTGTGTGTGCGCCTCAGAGCCTTGATAAAGAAGTTGTCTGGTACCATAGTGAATGATGGGGGAGTGCGGAGTGGAGACCCAAAGCCCATTAGTAGGCCACTGGAGATCCCCTTGTAGAGGGGTCTCGGGGAGGAGACCAGCCAGTCAGGGGGCGATGTAGCAACGATGAAAAATACAACTTTCCTCTAGTTCCTAAATGTTTCCTCCCCGCTCCCACTATCATGACATGAATTCTACCTTGCAAGTCTGGCTAGACCAGAGGATGTACACTGGTACAGATAGGAACTGAAAATCCAGGGAATCCAGGGCGGATGATCCCTTCAGGACCAGTGGTGTGAGTGGTGATACTGGGAGGGTAGAGAGAGAGTGGGTAGGAAAGAGGGAACTGATTATAAGGAACTACATGTGACCTCCTCCCTGGGGGACGGACAACAGAAAAGTGGGTGAAGGGAGATGTCAGACAGGGCAAGATATGGCAAAATACCAATTTATAAACTATCAAGGGCTCATGAGGGAGGGGGGAGCGGGGAGGGAGGGGGAAAATGAGGACCTATTGCTTGGGGCTTAAGTGGAGAGGAAATGTTTTGAGAATGATGAGGGCAATGAATGTACAAATGTGCTTTACACAATTGCTGTGTGTATGGAATGTGATAAGAGTCGTAAGAGGCCCTAATAAACTGATTAAAAAAGAAGAAGTTGTCTGGCCGTTCCACCTACAAAGAACTACATGTCTGTCTCCATGAATACTGCAGAAATGAAAAACAGAGATGGAACAGATAAACCGCTTGTTAGACTCAAAATAGTCAGCCACTTAACTAGATTCTACTTTACAACATTGGCTACTTGTGTAGAAATAGCATAGGCTTCTTCAGCACCCCCATCCTGGTTACTGCTGTAACCATGGCGTTTGGTTGAAGCGTGGATAGTATGACGACAGAGTGGGTCCTTATTACAGAACAAACCCCCCAAAAGGACAGTGTCTCCAATGATGGTAGACATGCTGAGCATTGGGAATAGGCTAGGATCTCAGCGTCATGATAGCAGGGATACGTGAGGGTGAGTCAGGCATGGCTTTAAATCTTCTAGTGCTACTTTAAATCAAAGGAGAGGCCTTCTGGACCCTAACCTGTATTCCGCTCCCTCTTCTCTCCTGAGCCTCTACCACCCTGGCAATGCCCTGGCAATGCAGACGCTAACACATGATGACTGTTCTCACGTCATACTTACGTCTGACCGGTAAGAGCATGCTGTCAGAAGGGAACTTATTCTTGTTCGTAGTTGCCCTGCTGTCTTGATACCTGGAGAAACAAAGACACAGAAAATGAGAACTATGGAGAAAAATAATCCGGAATAGCTCTCAAAGTCTTAAAATCATGTATAATTTTACATTCCGCAACTGATATAAATGCTATGCCTGAAGGGATGACAGGGAGGGAACGTTACATAAGCTCTTCAATTCACCATGGTCCGCTCCCACCCCCTCTCTATTGTCTGATCTTCATCTATGGATCTGCTTGGACCCTATGAACTTGTCCCTGCTGACCAGGACATCTGACAAGAACTACAGCCACTGTGCATTCTTTGTAGAAAGGGGAGGGATATGATGGCTCATTTTTGTGTCAACTTAACCAAACACTAGACTGGTTATTATTGCATCATATAATCCAATGTAATGTAATATAATTATCCTCCAGGAAGCAATCTAATGACATACTATTGATCGTTTAGTTGAAAGGGAAGGTCTTAGAATATGTTCTGGCTCCAGACTATCAGTGGGTTATTTTGGTAGAACTCATGCTCTCTCTACTCTGTATTTTTCCTGTCTCTTGCCTTCCAGATCTTGGAGTGAAATCCTGACCTATGGATTTTCCATTTTGGACTGGACCACTCCCACAATCACATGAACCAATATCTTGAAGTAAATAAAACGTCTCTCTCTCTCTCAGATGGCTGCTGGGTGACTTAATCCATATTCCAGTGGTTTGAAAAGGAATCCTTATTGTTCTGGCCAAACCTGGGGTTTCTGGGCCCACTTGGGTGGGCCCTCACCGGGAAGAGGATGAGAGAAGATTCTAAGATGCGGTGCACACCCTGTACACAGATGCTCAGCACAGCGGTCAGAGAGGGGAACGATTGGCCATACACGGACATCAACTTTCAACACGAGGGTCCCATGAGGAAATCCATGAATAATTTATATCACAACCAGAGATGGATGCTTAGTGAGCTTCAACAGCAATGAATTACTTTGTGTGCATTTCCTGCCTAAATGCCAGTCTATCTTTTCATCGGTGTCTGAGGAGAGTGTTTATGAAGGAGTGCATTCTCCTAATGCGTATGCTTGAGGCAAAGCAATTTCAGGATTTGGATTTCTGGCTTGCTATTTACAAACTATTTATCATAAGATTTCAAATAATATATGACTGAGGGGAAAAGACTCTTCTAAAGAGGAATTGGGATATAAATAGAGGAACAACGATGACCCTTTCGAAAGTGTCTGGACATTTATGCTTATAAAAGTCAGAGGACTTGCCTGCTCTGATGGGAAAAAGTGTCAGGGACACTAACATGTATAGACAACTAACTGGCTTGGGAGCTTAACACACGTGTATGTTCTCATTATTACCATCAGTTCTCCAGATGAAGTAAATGAGGTCCAAAGACATCGCTGACCAACACAGAAATAATGCAAGCCACATTTGCATGTAAAATTTAAAAGGCGAACACCTGGAGCCACTTCATTAAAAGGTGAAAGAAACAGGTGAAATTCATTTAATAACCTATTAACTCAATACTATACCCAAAATAATTTTTATTTCAATATGTAATCAATATACAAAATGACTGTGATAAGTGTACATTCTTTTTCTCCAGCTAAGTTTTTAAGACTTAAAATGACACAAAAATGAGCCATCATATCCCTCCCCTTTCCACAAAGAATGCACAGTGGCTGTAGTTCTTGTCAGCTGTCCTGGTCAGCAGGGACACGTTCGCAGGGTCCGAGCAGACCCATAGATGAGTGAGTATTTTACACTCTCTCACCACTCTGTTGCCATCAAGTCAATTCTGATTTAAGAGTGTGGCGCGATGAGCCGAGGCAGAGCTGCCCTCTTCTCCTTTCTGAGACTGGAAGTCTGGATGGGAACAGACAGCCTAATCTCTCTGCCAAGGAGCGGCTGGGCAGTGGAACCATCAGCTTCCTGCTTAGCAGCCCAATACGTAATGCTTCCCCCCACGCTCCTTTTTACACTTAGGGTGCATCTCATTTCCAACAACCACTTGTAGCTAATGAATGACTCACCTACCAGACTACAGCTCTGAGGAACTAACAGACCCCAGGGACTGGATGTGTGACCTTGAGCAAAATGCTTAGCTTCCTTCGATCGTCATTTCTCGATTTTAAAATGTCGGGGAAAATAGTCGAGTCTGGCCCAACTCCGTTTTCTGAGTGTGTCCTGCTCAGTTCTGGCTAGGCCTGTGGACACAGACGAGGCTGTCCACGTCGGGGTCGCTGTTACACAACTCACAGACGACTGCAGGAGCAGACCCAGGGCAAGAGGATGTATGTGATCTAGTTAAAAGTTCTATGTCAAGTACAGGTGACATGATTGCTGATGGCTGTTTTTATTTGCCTGTGCACTGTCTGTGACACTGGAGATGTTTGAGGCCTGGTCATCCCGTCTGGGACTTCGGCAGCTGGACAGGCAGAATTCTAGTGGCACCAGCTACCACTCTCTTCTGTAAGGAACTGAAGAGGCAGATTCTTCAGCTTTATCACAATTAACTGCAACGTCTTTAAGATTTGTGCATCAGACACTCAGTATCAATTGTTATTTTTTAAAGCAACAAGACACCTGCAAAAATGCTATCATTCATTCAATTCTATTTTATTCAAATTACTGTGGCCGCATTCTTAACATAACTGTTCAAGGAATTAGCACTAGTTAGGGAAAATCTCCGATAAGAAGATGGGAACAGAAAGTAGACTTTCTTTGTTATCAAAGGAAAGTTTCCTTTTCTAAACTCAAACAGCCCCGGCACAGAATAAGACGGAGGGAGTACATACACACCAGAGGGACTGCACAGGAGCGGGAAGAGCAGATCTGAGTTTCCAGCCCAGGTTCCCCACCTTTGGCTTGGTGACGTTGTTTTTTTGATTTTAAAATTGAAGGGGAAAACATGTAACTTGTAGTTACAGGAAGACTTTAAGTGCTCTGCACACTGGGTTGCAGACGAATGTTCATTTCCTCTTTTTAAAATATCAGTGAGAATGAATAGGGTGAAACATAAAAAACATCCAGCAAACTTTGAGAGGCTTCTAGTGTTTTCTTTCCTCCTTCCTTGCTTTGTTCTTGCTTCTGTGTGGCCTAATTTCTTTAGCAATATGGTGATTGTTTCTCTTACTAGAACTCCAAATGGGAAGTCACATCTGCAAGCATCCATTAGAAATCGGAGTGAGGAAATAAGCAAAGTACGAATCAAGGTAAGCTGGAAGTTGTCAAAAAGGAAATGAAGTACTTAAAGCTGCTGAAATGAATTGGAATCGACCCTTTCGAATACGACAGTTATACGGTCTACTGCGCTGGAAACGACAAATTGAAGAGAATGGCATTACATTCATCATCAATAAGAACATTTAACATCTATCCTAAAGTACAACACTGTCAGTGATAACTTCATATCCAGACAGCTGCAAGGAAGACCAATTAATACGACTGTTCATCAAAGTTACACAAATCATAAATGGTCGAAGTGAATAAATTGAAGATTAACTTGTTTTATCAACTACACAAAGGTATTTGTGTGACTTATAACAAATTCTGGACAACATTACAAAGAACTGGAATTACAGAATACCTAATTGTGTTCATTCAAAGCCTGTACGTGGGTTGAGAGGTGGTTTTTGAACAGCACAAAGGGCTATTGAATGTTTAATAATTCAAAAAGGGTATGTGTCAGTGTTGCATACTTCCTCCTTACTAATTCAATGTGCATAGAAATTCAATCTGTGTCCATAGCAAGCAGTATTTTTGTTAATGCCAGCTGGATCTTAGCCGAAAGCAGAAAGATGTTTACTTGTGCTTTATTGACCATGCAATTGTTAGGTAGTGAGAAACCAGGACAGGAGGTTGTTCCTCTTCATGCCTGGAGGCCCCCCCCCCACTTACAGGAGGTCGGAAGAGAACCAGGGAGCCCTTAGCCAGCGATAAAGACTACTGGACATGCGCCAGTTCAAGCCCCAGCCAGGTAGGCGGTACACCTGGGTGGCCCAAACTAGGCCAAGGTTGGCTTAATTCAGCCAATGGGGTCAACCATACCTTCGACCACACCTACCAGCCAGATGCCTCAAGTACCCTAACCGCAAAGCCCCCTGCCCCGTCTTCTCCTTCTTCACTGTCAGCTCCAGTCCTGTGCCCGCTCCGCTGTGCTGTGGTCTCTCTGGCCTCAGGTTTACTACCTGTGGGTGCGCAGTCCCACCAGGTTGCCCGTGTTCAGTGACTGTAAAACCCGAAACTTCTTCCGTCCTTTATAAAACAACCGACTTGGATCACAAACCAGGCTTCAGTGTGAATTCCTTCTCATGGGAAGCCAAGAAATACCAAGGTATTTCCCACCTGAGAAATCTAATACAATATGCAGTTATTCAAACAAAACAAGTCGGACCGCATAGTTTACAATCAGGAATGATAGGTGTCAGGCTTGTATCCTTTCTCCATACTAAGTCAGTCTGTATCCTGAGCAAGTAATCTGAGATGAAACCCTAAGAAGCCTTTAATGGGGATTATACCGGAACATAAAGAAAACAGAAAAACAAACAAAACAATCTCTCACCTAGACCAGTAAACAACACCATCATAAATGGTGAAGAAATTGAAGTTGTCAAGGATTTCATTCCACTTGGCTCAACAATCAGTGCTTATGAAAACAGCAGTCAAGATTTCAATGAACTTCTATTGGGCAAATCTGCTGAAAAGTGTTAAAAGTGTGACGTCTAAAAATGCAAAGATCTCACTGTGGTAACGAAGGTGCATTTGACGCCAGCCAAGGCCTTTTAAATGACCTCAGACACACACGAAAATACTGGACTGAGAAAGAGGAAGATCGTTTAAATTACAGTGCTTGCGAAGGCTACGGAATATACGAGGGCCCGCTGGAAGACGGAACAAATACGTTTTGGAAGACATACAGCAAAAATGCTCCTTAGAAGACTGTATCTTATGGACCTTGGACCCGTCACCAGGAAGGCCCAATCACTAGATAAGGACATCATGTTTGGTAAAGGAGAGGGTCAATGAAATGCAGGAAGGCTCCATGCGACGTGTTGACACAATGGCTGCAAGAATAAACCCAAATGGACCCAAGACTGTGAGGATGGCCCAGGTCCAGGCTACATTTCATTCTGTTGTATTTAAGATGACCATGACCTAGAGTGGACTTGATACAACTAGCAACAGCAACATTTCTCCTCCCCAGAGATAAGCACTGCTCGTGTTTTGTATTTGTATGAAGTATGCTTACAAGCTAATATTTTTCTTTCTTTTCACAAAATTGGGATAAAACTATAACATATTCTATTCCACTTCTCACTTCTGTGCCCTTAGTTTGAAATGGCTTTCGAGATTCCAAAAGTGTTCTTATTTAAATGTTCTGATATTTGCTCACAAATTTAACTTAATGGTTATCTATTTCACTTCCCTGATGTCCATTTAAAATCTGTCCCTTTTTAAATGGGTTTTGTATTGTGAATTAGGAGGTGGTGGGATTCACATTTCAGACTCTCCACTCTTCCTCTATTTGGGGGAGAGTTGGACGGTGGCAAATTTTGTCAAGATGAAAATGTTACACAGTAGACTTGCACATAATCGTTGATGCATATCTGTTGATATCTTTAGGATAAATTCCTAGGAGTGGAATCAGTAACTTTAAGTTTTTTTAAAAGGGTCCTGGCATATTACTGAACCATCCTTCTGAAAGATGGTAACAATTGATAACCCTGGTTTTGTTGCTGTTAGCTGTTGCCAAACTGGCCCTGACTCATGGGATGTACAACAGAACAAAGCACTGCCTCGTCTACAGCGTCCTCACAATTGTTGGTTCATTCCTTGAAGGTTTTCCTCTCTTCCGCTGACCCTCGACCAAGCATGATGTCCTTCTCCCGAGACTGGTCTCTCCTGAGAACATGACCAACGTATGTCAGAGGAAGTCTTGCCATTCTTAATTCTAAGGAGCATTCTGGTTGTAGTTCCTTTAAAACAGCGTTGTTGCCTCTTCTTTCAGTGTTCTTTGCCACCACCGTCATGCGAATGCATCAGTTCTTCTCTGGTCTTCCTAACGCACTGCCCATCTTTCTCATGCCTACCCTGACTTTGAGTGCATGATCATTTTGGTACCATGTGGTTTCAGAACCAAACGATCAACTGCATTTTGAAAGTAATGAAACAAGAATGGAGGGGTTGTAAGTATATATTTGGATTCTATTTATCTTCCTATGAAACTCAATATATGATTTTCCAATTGTTGTAATTAGAATGCAGAGCTGCACAAAATTGGCAGTGGTCCAGATAATTTCAGAACCGAGAACAGCCCGAAGACTGGAAAGGCGTGTCAGCCCTTCCAACCTACGCAAGTACCGAGGGGACCAGGAGGGTCCGAGAAAGTGGCAGGATGCTGGGTCAGCCTAATGTCTTAGGGAAGAAACAGCCTCAGACTTGACTTCCGCCCTTGGCACATGAGGTCTCTGGCTGGCTGCCAATTAGAATCAGCTAGAAGCAGTACCACGAAAGCAGCCAACCAAAGGTTGGGGAGGCAGGAAGGCAAGGGCCCAGGGCCTGGGGAGGCAGGCGAGGAGCTGGAAGTGGAGAAAGGCTGCCGAGGAGGAGGGGCTGGGTGTGTCATGGCAGACAAGCGAGGCATCCCACTGTATCCGATCGCAGCAGCCCGCTGGAGACTAATTACAGCTTTCTAGGAAGACGGGAGTGCGAATGTGCAATCAATGAACGTAGTGCCTGCAGGGTCCTGGGACTGCAGGCCAGAAGAGCACACTGGAAGAAGGCAATTCCATACTTACGGTTTGACCAGCCCCGGCAGCTGGTAGGCCCCAGGGCAGGGCCCTAGACTCCAGGTGATGGGAAAATCAGAGTTAGAAATCTGAAAAGGACAACGTGAAAGTAGAGAATGAATTGATTTATATTTATTTAAACTTGAAATAGTCACAAGAGCTGGAGATTGAGTATGTTTCGCCAATCGCCCCATCACATGTCAGTTTGTTCCACGGGTGGCTTGCGTGTTGGGATGTTGGAAGCTCCGGCACCAGTGTTTCAAATACCAGCAGACAGGTTTCACTGGGGCTTCTACGAAGACAGTTTAGGCAAAAGGGCAAGGGAGGTCATTTCTGAGGGACTAGAGAAACCTCATGCAGAGTAGTGGAACATTCTCAGGAAGTACAACCAGAACGCTTCTGAGAAGGAGGGTGGCAAGACTTTTGAACATGTTACCATAAAGGGCCAGTCCCTAGAAAAAGCCATCGTGCTTGGTACAGTAGCTGGTCAGAGAAAAAGAGAAGAGCCGCGATGAGGTGAACTGACACAGCAGCGGCAACAATGGATTCAACCGTAACAGTAATTGAGAGAATGGCACAGGGCTGGGCAGTGTTTGCTCTGTGGCCACACGGCCACTGTGAGGATGGCACCTGACAACAGCAGTGAACACACATCATTGTCATTGTGTTTAGGAACATCCAGAGAATTGGCAGGTACCTGAAGATAAGAAACTGGTGAAAATAACAAGAGTAAAGGGACAAAGGAGCCAATCCAATGTGTGGTTGGAATATCATCGCGCTCTGCTGACAATCTAAGATAGAAGAATGCGTTCTGGTAGGACAGTGGGTAAAGCACTTGGATGCTAATCAAAAGGTTGTTGGTTCAAACCTACCAGTTGCTCCACGGGAGAAAGATATGGCAGTGCGCTTCCATACAGGGTTATAGCCTTGGAAACCCTAGGGGGCGGCTTGATTCTTTCTTCTAGAATGGCTATGAGTTCACTTGATGGCTGTGGGCTTAAGATAAGAGAAGGAGTCAGAGAGTGATTGCTAACGCTCTCTAACATGTAATGAACATGATGTCCCTAACGTGAACCGGAGACATAGATAAACCATAAATGCGTGAACGCACTTGGGGCTTGCACTGAATTCCAGCCCCAATTGAAGAACAATTAGTTCTTACAACATGGTTCTGCTTCACGGTCACCCTCAGGTCACCCTGAAAGTATGGGTGTTATAGAAAACTGTGGCAACCCCCCCCCAAAAAAAAAAACCCTAGATGGTGCCCAGCTATCAGAAAGAATAGCATCTGGGGTCTTAAAAACTTATTTTTCAAACAAGCAGTCATCTAAGTGAGGCATCAGTTCAGTCCACATAGAAGATGCATATCAGCCTGGATAATCCAAATTCCAAAGATTGTAAATAATATAACCCAAATCTAAAGGAGGGATGGTATCAGAGGTTTAACTGTGAACAGCTGGTTGCAGAGGGCTGTGGATGACAGCAGAAGCCAAAATCCATTTGCAGGGTCTAGACATGGATTGAGCCTCTGGTGATCCCTCTTAAGTAGCATTGAGGTATTCAAATTGCCTTGTTAACAGGCACAGAGCATTGTAAAGTTGATTATGGAAGACATAGTTAGGCTAAAATGTAATAGTTTATCATTTGACCTCCCTGTTGACACATTTTAAAGCTGTTTCAGAAAAAAAAAAAGAAGGGGAAATACACGTGGTGTATTCACCCCTGGTGAATCCCTTCTGACTATGAACCAGAGTTGTGAACAGCCTTGCTATCATGCGGACTGCATTGGAAAGTGGAGCGTTACAGATGCAGTCTGGTTAAAAATTAGCACTCTATCACTTGATCTCCCTTAAGATCCATTAAAAAAAAGATCTTTTGCAATTTATTCAGGTTTTTAAATATTTTCTTCTTTCTTTTTGATTGAAGGTTTTATCTATTTTATTTTGTTAGTGTTTGTACCTTTTGTTTCTTTTAAAATGTTTTCCTGTATATGAAATCCAGGATTGGTAAACCTAAAGAGACAGTCACTCTGGATTAATGGTTCCTTGGGGGATCTGGCAGGGGAAGGTGGGAGGAGATGGGGAGCTAATAATGATGAGCACAAGAATGAAGAAAATGTTCTAAAACCGATTCCACAATGCTTCAGGATATGGTTGAACTGTTGAATTGTATGATATGTGAATTATATGCCAATCAAACTGTTGGCGGAGAAAGGAGTCCGAGAAAGAGGTAAGAAGAGAGAGACCCAACAGATACAGACATAGAAATTAATGTGTGATAGCTTGAGGTACCTTTAAAGAAAAGGAACAAATTAGGTGGATAAAACACGAACACTTGCCGCCACGGAGTCACTGCCAACTTACGGCGACCCTATAGGACAGGCAGAACTCCCCCTGTGAGTGTCTAAGACTGTAACTCTTTATGGGAGTAGAAAGCGCTTTCTCTGAGGGGCAGCTGGTGGTTTCAAACTGCTGACCTTGAGGAACGCAGCCCAACGAGTAATCAGTACGCCACCAGGACTCCTCAGAGTGAACATGGAAGACAGAAACACATCTCCTCTCTGGAGCCCCTCAGAACAAGGGACTCCCGAAAGCTAAGTGTAGTAACTGAGACTCCGATAAGCACCAGTTTTAGAGTTTATCTCTTTTTAATGGAAATTATTTCAAAAGACATCTCTCTTTTCTTTAAGAATGTGATGAGGATAATATCCCTGCTTTTTGATGACTTGGGGCTATCACTTATGATAAAATAAAAATCATACTTCAATTCAACTAGTAGTTGGCATCTCTAGTAAGACACATTGGCCTTTAGCCATTTTAACATTTATTTTCATACCAGACCTTGAAAATACTATAGGAAGTGGGGAAAAAAATCTGGTCCCAAAGGACCATGTATTGCACAATTCTATTTATGTGAAGTATTTAGAGTAAATATTTCAAATCTATAGACACAGGAAGCAGATGAGTGGTTGGCCGGGGCTAGAGGGAGGGCGTGTAAGCATTGGGGTATGATGGCTAAGGGTAGCAGGGTTTCCTTTGAGGGCAATGAAAATGTTTCAGATTGACTGTGGAGATGGGTATACAACCCTGTGAATACATGAAGAGCCATTGAGTTGTACAGTTTAAACGCGTGAACTGTGTGCTATGTGAATTATATCTCCAAGGGTTTTTTTTTAAACAACAAAACAGCTTAACAAGCTGCAAAAAATCAGGGGGAGAAAACAACATGAAAAAGGATGAGGATGGGGGCAAAGCCAGGAGGAACTGGGGAGCTGCTGGTGACGCTATGGCCGATTCACCTCGGTGGCACTCTTGGCCCCTCCACGACAGCCTCCCAAAGTCCTGCTGCTCTACTGGCTGCTTTCTCTGAGCCTGCCCACGTGCCTTCCTGGGACAGGTTCGGCGGCCTCCGCTCCTCTGACCAGCTGTGGTTCTAGAAATCCAAAGGATTACAGCCATTCGCTGGACTGGGTGGTGACACTCACCAGCCGTGGGTCTAGGGAAAGTTTTTTTTAACTTATCTAGCCCCAACTTCCTCATCTGCAAAATGGAAATGACTACAGCTACCTCCTAGAGCTAGGAGGAAGATTACATGAGATAAAGCCTTTAAAAGGAGCTCAGTTTTGTCTCTGATTCACAGGAAGTGGTTAAAAGAACTGCATCTGGGAAGACTTGTCAGTAGGCTCTAAGGGAAATTTTCTCTGTAAGTAAAACCAGAGCGCTCACGACATGATCTTGGTGCCCTTTTTTGGGCCCTCGGACTGGTAAGGACATCAGTGTCGGCGAGGTTCCTGCCAGAAGAGGTGTCACTGAATCACCCGCTTTCCCAAAAGTAGAAGCTGGAAAAGAACAGATGTTCATTGAGTCCCTACTATGTGCTTGACATTCAGAATCTCATCCAGTTCTTAAAATGATCATATGAAATGGCTATTCATTGAATCACACAGAATAGATCTAGAGAATAGCTCCATTCTGTAAATGGAGGAACCCAGGCTCACACAGCGAATCACAAAGGTCATGATGCAAACCCTCTTACAACCTGCTAAGCTCTTCACCGAACCCTACGAGGCAGTTGCTGCCATTATTCCATTTCACACATTCAGAAATAGATATGTAACTGACCTAGGGCCACAGGTCTTACACTGCAGAACTGGGATGTAAATAAAGACAAGAGAGACTAGAGCCCACATCCCTTCTGTATTTATACTATCCTTTCAGAAGACCGTGGAAGGCCTGAGTGGCCCCCGTAGGTGACAGGAAGCCATGGTACAAGAGGTGCAGGGGATGGGACACTGGGCAAGTTAAAGCAGCACCGACCCTGGTGTCAGTCTGCCTTTGGGAGTGATGTGAGGGCACCGAGGAGACCTCACTGGGCTGTTCGTCCCACCTAGAATACAAGCTTAGAAAGCACCTTTTTAGCTTACCAGTAGGTCTATGTGTGGCTTAGGTTTTCTGTTTTATCCAAATGGCTCTGAGCAGCTGCTAGTCATTGCAAGGCTTCAGGGTGAGTGCTTGCCAACCTTGTCTTGGCATGTTTTTCACACACACATAACACACACACACACACACACACACCTTGCATGACTTACATAACAGATCTCAAAGTCTTGTTGGCAAGTTTCTTTGAGGCTGAAGGAAATCCAAGAATTATGACCTCACGTGTCTCCTCATTCTGCATTACAAACCTCAGTTTTACAGGTTTCTGTGTGGAACGCAGGAACACATAATGGGTTATGTGTTGGGCTGCTAACCTCAAGGTCAGCAGTTCAAAACCATCAGCCTCTCCATGGGAGAAAGACGAGGCTTTCTGCTCCTGCAGAAAGAAGCTCACAGGGGCAGTTCTCCTCTGTTCTATTGGGCTGCTGTGAGTCAGCATCAGCTCGGTGGCTGTGAATGTGGTTTTTGTTGAGGTGGAGAGTACTGAAGAAAGTCAGCGCTGTCTGGTTAGAGCCTTTGCTGCCGCCTCTCCCAGGCTGCTCTGGATTGAAAATACCACAGCTCCTTTTCTGCTGCTTTTGCTCCTATTTGGATAGCTCCTCCGCGAATACAGTGGAATCATAGACAGTTTTCACGTGTAGATATTCTGTGATAAAGAAGAAAGCGACTAGCTCAGTGGGTGGAATAATCTGAGCAGTAGGTTCAAGGAACGTGCTTTTTTAGAAGATTCTTCCCGATTCTAAAGCCGTCTCAAAGTGTTCCCCTTGTCCTTCTAGGCTGTACGGAACAGGCAGCTCTAACAAGGCTGTCAGCTGCCGACATTACGTTTATTTTACTTTGGGTGTTAGGGAGGGTTTCTATAGAGTATGTTTCAAAATGATTTTCCGCGGCTAAAGTAGCTGCTGAAAAGTTAGTCCTCCTCTCGTGGCAACCTGGTGCACCACAGAACAGTTCACTGTCTGGTTCTCTGTGCAGGGCTTCCAACGGGCTCAACCTGGCGCAGTCACAGCCAACAGAGAGAAATCGTAACAGACCTGGATTTTTGAAATTTGGGTTATTCAGAACACTCATTTGAGCGGTAACAATTACAGGTCTAAGTCCTGGACTAGGAAATTTGAAAAGGTAAAGCGAGCCTTCTCAGGAGCCTGGTGCATGGTGTGGAGTTAATGCCAGGACCGTGGAGAGTAGCACACATTCAAAGTGGTGCGATTGACATTGTCTTTGAGCAGGGCATCGTTGTTTCTGACTCTGCCAATCAAGAGCTTTGGCTTCTGTGCAGTAGGACGCATGCACACTGCCCTTGTTTTCTAAGAGGGAGATTGTGTCTCTAGCAGGGCTTCAGCCTATAATTTCCCCTATCCAATTAGTGCTGTGGTTCACCCACATTTCAACTATCAGGACTTTTCTGGTGTCCCTTTGTTGGCCATGAGTGAACTAGTTCAGAGCCCTGCGTGTGCCATCCTCAGGAGTTGTTAATGATCAAACCAGTATGATTCACGGGCCTTTCCTTGGCTGATTTTCAGAAGGAGATCATTGGGTCTTTGTTTCCCGTCCACTGAGACGTTTTCAGCACCGGAGCAACAATCAAGGCTCCACTGATAGACAGCCGGGTGGGTATTGAAGTCCGGGGCTCCTTAATGGAAGGTGGGAATTCGACATCGAACCACCACTGCTCTCCATGTAAATCGGCATACAAACTTCTAGCATTCGGAACCCGGAATCTGTTTTCTCCATATGAGGGATCGTGTTGTTGGGGTTCAGTGACTCTAACTGGAGGAAGAAATGCTCACAAAGCAAATAACTGCTTTTTAACTCCCCCCCACCCCACTTCTGCTTGCTTTCTAGCCACAGATGTGCCATGTTTTTAAAAAAAATCGTAAGGCTACTCACCTGAAGAGAGTATCCCTGCAGAATGCAGCCCAGACCACCGGCCTGGTTTCCCAAAGCCTTTCCCCCCCCCAACCTCCTTCGAGGCCAGTGGTTCTCAACCTGTGGGTCGCGACCCCTTTGGGGGTCGAACAACCCTTTCACAGGGGTTGCCTAAGACCATATTTCCGAAGATCTTAGGACACCACCCACATACAAGATACCACCCACATACGAGAACCAGGCACGAAGACTGTTACCCATGCTACACCATGCTTCAAGACAAAATTTCATTTATTTGTCATTAACTATTTCACAATATATAATTCCATATTGTTTTTGTGATGAATGCTTTAATTATATTCAATTTGTAACTGAAAATACATCCTGCACATGAGATATTTACATGATGATTCATAGCAGCAGCAAAATGACAGTGATGAAGTAGCAATGAAACTAATGTGATGGTTGGGGTCACCACCACATGAGGAACTGTATGAAAGGGTCGCGGCGTGAGGAAGGTTGAGAGCCACTGTTCTAGAGGCATCTCCAGTTCCCCTTTCTTACCAACGCTTTTAATCAAGGTGAGTAGTTCAGGCTCAGAACGAACGACTTCAGGGCCCATTCCCGAGCAGTCAGTATTTGGCTCCTTCTCCACCGCTCAAAGTCAAAGGGCGTCCACCGAGGACCAATTCCCACTCCGGAGCAGGGCAGAGCAGAGAGCGTGGTGGGAAATCACCACTGTTGTGGGAAGGCTGAGGGGAGAGGAGGGGAGGACTGAAGGACACATCTGTTTTTCCTAATGCCTTCCCTGCTTAAAGGTGGCTTTTGAGATTCAGAGTTCCCCTTGACTCGATTTCTCATACCCTGGGCCCAGCCACTGCCACAATCAGGCCAATGCACAATATTGAACTATTAACAGTTTTGTTAGGTTTCTCGGGTGGAAATACCGAAAGAATTCACTCCGGAGCCTGGTTTGTGATCCAAGTGAGTCTTTTTAAAGGGCAGAAAAAGTTTCAGGTTGTACACAGGCACCCGCAGGGCACTTCACACCCACATGTGGAAAACTGAGTACATACAGAGAAAAACCACAACCCGGCCGGAAGAGCAGTGGGAAAGGAAGGTGGTGGGCTTCAGACCCTGGTTTTTCAGGGCCCACGTCGGGAGGCATGGTTGACGGTACTGGTTAACCCCATTGGTTGAATTAAGCCCACCTGGCCCAGATTGGGGCCCAACCAGGTGTACCACCCACCTAGGGGTACGTACTGGCCCTTCCTGGCTCAGAGCCTGAATCTGGAGCATGCCCAGTGGACGCCCTGGTCCCTGTAATGACTACCTAACCATTTCATACGCTTTAATAATCTCCAAAGCACAGCTGCCCAGTCCAGGTTTTATAAGGGAGAAAGAAGACAGATACATTCAAAGACATACTGTGGGGCAACCCCTTGGACCTGGGGGGCTGGGATATACTCTTGAGGGCACCAAGCTTGGTGGATGAGAGGGGTTGAGGTTGACGAGGGAGATAAACTCCAAATGTATGACCTCTTTCCCCCACTTATGAAGAACAGTGGGGTCATGGGCCCCTGCTG
This sequence comes from Echinops telfairi, assembly GCF_000313985.2. Classification (NCBI taxonomy): domain Eukaryota; kingdom Metazoa; phylum Chordata; class Mammalia; order Afrosoricida; family Tenrecidae; genus Echinops; species Echinops telfairi. Next base: position 26,407,591 of record NW_022111368.1, on the reverse strand, counting down.
GGAATTCCCTGGGAGATTAAGTTCATCCTCCCTCTTAAATGTACATCTGAGGCCTTGCGTACCCCACCCAGAGACACCCTGTAGATCAGTGGCTGTGAGCTGGTGGATGGTCCACTCTGGGGTGCCCAGGCGCCTGGGTTCAGCTTTGGCTGAGTGGGCTGGGAGGGAGCAGAGACCACTCTTCTCCCTACAGTTATGAAACCTACTTAAGAGAGCTTCAAACACCAGGCTAATTTAACAGTTATTAATAATTGATAACACCCATTCCTCAAGGGTTGTTTTCACACTGCTCGGAGGCCCAAGAATTAGTGATAATAAAATTTTAACATAAGATAAAATTGGGTTAGGAGTTTTTCTGCCTCTGTTTAGAATTTCCCTATACATAAAACATTCATTTTAAGTTATAAAGTAATAAACAAAGATGAACCCCATAGGCTCCCGTGTGTAAAAAAAATCTAATGTGATAATGAAAATCAAGACACAGAGATGAACAAATTATGAGGGAAGGATCACTTAGTACACAATGAATAAATTATTAGCGTAACCACCCAACATGAGAAATACACACAGGACCCAAAGTGGGGTAGGCCTGGCATCTACCTCCCCCTCTGACTGTCATCCACACCAGAGTGCGGCTTGCTTCCTTCAGCACACTTTCAACACAATCCTTTCAGCACTGGACACCAGTGATTTGACAGGCGCTGGGCTCCAGTACTGCCATGGGTAGGCGCTGGGCTGTAATCTGAAAGGTTAGTAGTTTGAACCTACTGGAGGCTCTTGGGAGAAAGATGAGGCAGTCAGTGTTTATAAAGATTACAGCTTTGGAACCCCAATGGGGCAGTTCTACTCTGTCCTACAGGGTCACTCTGAGTCCAAATCAAATCAACAGCAACAGGTTTGATTTTTGTGGTTGGTGGTGATCTCAATAGAATCAGGGGGGCTTCGTGCTCTTGGGGATCTTCACTCATGTCCTCCTCTTCTTTTCTCTTTTAAAGGGATTCTGTGGATGCCAGAAGAAACAAAGGAGAGAAAATGGAATTCCTCGTAGTCACCATCGCTATTTTATTTTATTGTAGTTATTGAATTTGGCCCTAATGGCAACCCCACTTACAACAGAATGAACTGTGGCTTAGTCCTCCCTCAGCGTCATTATCATCGACACCATCAAGTTCATGGTTATGGCTGCTGTGTGTTTTAAGTGCCTTCCCACCTAAGGAATCGGGCAATATTCTATTCTATCTCGCAGGCTTTTGGTCAGTCAATTTTTGGAAGTAGAGCAGCAGGCCTTTTCCCTTTGTTGGGTTGCACACTCCATTGAGGCCTATCCACCACGGGTGACCCTACTGGGATTTGCAACACCGGTGGGATAGCTTCCAGCATCGCAGCAATGTGCAAGCTGTGAGTGTGAACTTGGTCACCAGGCCTCCCAGGACTTGCCCACGTGAAGTGCCTGCATGCCTCTGGGCTCCCACCTCTGGTTGATTTCTCTCTATCCGTTCCCTGCACATTGATATGCAGGGTTTGCCGACATCTTTTGCTATCTATACCTTGTTCCAGGGTGATTGCTTCCGTTTTTATCTCCAGGGCAAAATAGATTTTATTTACTTATTGTACAATATGCTTTGAATAAAAATCTATTAGAAGTCAACGCCTGTTACCCCTCTCATTTGTTGCTTACTCATCTCATCCTTGCCTTCCCAAGTCTGTTCCCTTCAACACACAAATCTTTGTCTTGGTTTTTATCCACATAGGAGTGGTCTCATAAACTATTTGTCCTTTTGTGATTGCATAACTTCCTTAAGCATGCTGATGTCCAGGTCTATCCAAGTGCTGACGTGCTTCATTCCTTCATCACTGCTTGTCGCGATGCACAGTAGTCCATTGTGGGTATGCCCCGGTGTTTCCTCATCCATTCTTCTGCGGATGGGCATTTAAACTGTTTCCAGTTCTTGCCATGGGAGTGCGTGTGGTTGTCAGGGCCATGTCCACCATTTCTTATGGTTTATATCCAGCAGAGCTATTCCTGAGTCAAATGGAATTTCTATTCCCAGTTGTTCGAGGTGGCACTGTACCAAATTTCACCTATTTGGAGAGCCACCAGCCATGGAGGAGGGTTCCAATCTTACTGCCACCGACTCTGATCGACGGCTGTCTCCGTGGCTTTGTGTGGCGGTTGTTAGTTTTGAGAGGGTTTCTGGGTTGGGTCAGAGTAGCTAACTTTATCTTTCAACTTGTTTTCTGCAGTTGCTGGTCACCTGGTCCTTTCTTCACGTTGATTCTCTGCTGCTTGTTGCAGAAGGATCTGGTTGTGTCTTGTTCAGTTGGCCATCTCTGCCCTAAGTAGAAAATGCCCACTCCCTTCAGCTGCCTGCCCATGTTGCCCCTCGCTGAAGCTGAACTATACCCGGTGTTGCCCACTTATGTCTGCGGGATCAGAGTGTCAGGAGAGAGCAGGGTACAGGTGGCTGAGGCTACAGTACCTCCAACAGAGGGTTGGTGAGGCTCAGAGAGGGGAAAGAGCTCCAGGCCTGAAAATCTCAGGCCTCTGAATTGACCCAGAGGCCCGCGTCTGAGTGTCGAGAAGAGTAAGCCCCTTCATCCATTCTCAAGGCTTTAAAAACACTTAGAGATGTTGACCATATTCAATTTGTAATTATTTATATTTTGTATCATATTTTATATTTTGAAATTTTATATATCAACTTACATCTCCCAATATATAGTGAGTCCTATATTCACATAGCTAATAGTTTCCACATCTCCACATTATGAAGCTCATATTTCCCAAACTCAGCTGTCTCATCCCCTTACTCGTCCGCTCTCTCACTCGGTACATGTGGCATGCGCCACTTAACTGCACAACACAGAACCCCACAGGCACACTTGATTCCGCCCTGCCCCTTACTTCCCATATCTGTTCACTGAATGAGTTTTTAAATTTCTACCTTCAAAAATATAAATAGAATTTTCCCACTTCTATCTATCTCCTTAGGATAACCCGGGATAGTGATGTGGAAAAGGCATTAGACTTCTAACTGCAAGATCAATAGTTCAGCCTACTAGCCACTCCTTGAGGGGAAGACAAAGCTGTCTGCTCATGACAATGAGTTTGGTCTTTATCCATTTCCTTGATCATTATATTGGTCCACCAGGTCACCAACATTTCTGGCAGAGATTTGTGCAATAGCAGTGGGCTGCCCAACGGCTACTTTGCCTACACAACCAGCAGCTAAAGTGATTTTAAAAAAATTGGATCATGTCATGTCACTCCACTCTCAATCTGCATGCATATTTCAGTGAGTTCCTGATCCACTTAGATTAACAGGCAAACTTCTGACTGTACTCCAAATCAATGCCCCCCAGCTCTCCAGCCCTGACTTACACCATTCTTCCCTCCATTCCGGCCACCCTGGCTTCAGGATGTGGCTAATTCACTGGGAGGCCCCTGCTCAGCAGCCTCCCGTCGCTTGTTTAGAAAACTCAACTCAGCGACCCTATAGGACAGGGTAGCGCCGCCCTTGTGATTTGCCCAGACTGTGGCTTTTATGGGAGTAGGAAGCCCTGTCGTTCTCCTACGGAGCAGCTGCTGGTTTTGAATTGCTGACCTTAGTTAGCAGCCTGAGCCCCACTTCAAACCTACTAAATCAGCATCAGGATTTCAACAATATCCCCCAGTGATTCACGTGCAGATGAGAGTTCGAAAAACACACTGGAAATGAGAACCCAAAAGAAGCTCTCTCCACCTCAGGGCTGTTGCTCTCCTGGGTTTCTGTTCTAGCTCTTCCAATGGCTTGCCCTTGACTATCTCTGGAAATGGATGCAGTAAACCGCATCTACCTTTGGGAAAAAACTCCGTCTGGCATCAGGGATGGAAGGGAGGCTTGTTTTCATTGTATGCTGTCATTTACCACCTGACTATTGTGCTACGTATATATTTCCTTAAAAATAATAAAACAGGTGTAACAGATTTCTCTCCCCCACCCTGCCCTTCCCCCCACACAATCCAGCTATCACCCCATGAAGAGTAAATTCCCTAACTCGGTGTCACAAGCCTTTTATTTCCTTTATGGCATTTACCACACTTCTGTAATTGCTCCGTTTCTTTACTGATCGCCTGACTTCCTCACCAGGACGCACGAGGGGAGGGCTGCGTTAGTCTTGCTCACCATGGTGTGTCCACCGTCTTCAGCTCAGTGCCTGCACAGTACGCTCTCCGATACTCTTTTTTATTTTATTTTATGGTCAATTGGGTGAAGGTTTACAGAGCGGGTCATTACCTTTCCGCTCAACGACACACACAAACATTTTGTTTCAAGTCATTGATTTCTAGGATCCCTTCAATGTCCCATCATTTATCCCACGTCCTTCCTGTTTCCTGTTTCTCTTCTTTCCGTCTACACTTTGTCTTCTGGCAAACACTATCCTTTTGACCTTACATGGCTGATTATTCTAACTCGGTGCTAAATTCAGTTCCAGACTTGAGGGTGACGAAGGGGACATAGTCTTGAGGGTCCCACCAATGTCTACCTGACAGGTAAGCCTCGTCCCTTTCATGATTTTTTTATATTGCTCCACAAGTGCCAATGATTTTACAATGAACTGCTCTGAGATCTTGCATTCAAACACCCATTCTTGCTTTCTAGTCCCTCCCAAGCAGTTTGCTTCCTCATTTTCTCCCAGCACTCCCAGTCTTAACCCCTGAGGTCCTTGGAAGGAGACCTGCTGGGGCACTGGGTAGAGTGTTGGGCTGCTGACTGCAAAGCTGGCAGTTCAAACCCACCAGCTATTCTTTGGGGAAAAGATGAGGCAGTCTGCTTTCCTAAAGATTTACAGTCCAAGAAC
>NW_022111368.1:26395901-26402071 GCF_000313985.2 Echinops telfairi | reverse complement strand
ATTATTCTTTCTGGATAAGAGCGTTTCCTCTTCTAACCTCTCTGGTTCGGATATATTACTTTGTTCCTTCTTCTTCTTTGACTTCCTCACCTTCAGCAGTGGATTTCACCACTAGTTTAACAGAGAAAGATGGAAATTATGCTAAAAATTTCCTTATTTACTTGCTGTGACAGTCACCAAAATATATGTTACCCCAATTTTTTTTGTCTCCTGTTTTCAAAAATCACAACACAAGTGCTCTGATCTACCTCCTTCAGTAGTAACTGGGAAATGTTTAACAACTAGCTCTGGACGGAATATAAAACCCCAATTTGTAAAGTTTGCCAATTTCCCTAGTGTAGATTCTTCTACCATGGCTACTTTCAAGGTACTAATGTGATAGTACTAATCACAGAATTGGGAGGAGATATCCAGAAACCTATCATTTACATAAGATTTGTGCCATAGAGATAAAAATACACATAAATAGTTTTAAGATGTTAGTAAAATGTAATAACCTAATTAGGAAGTGATGAGCTTTTTGTAATGATTACTTTTTAAAAATATGATTTATTTGTGAGTTCATATAATTTAATATTTAGTACTAGCTGCGCTTAAAAATAGAGTCCTAGATGGCTGCTAACTAAAAGGCTGGAGGTTTAAATCCATCCAAAGGTATCTCAGAAATCCCACTTCTGTAAAGTCAGCCATTGCAAGCCCTACAGAGCATAATTCTATGTGGACCCACATAAGATTACCAGGAGTTGGGGTACATTCATTGTCAACCTGGTGATGGTGGTGTGGTAGTGTGTTTAACAACCAACTCACAAAATCTTTGAAAATTTGATAATCAGTTCTCTTTCAGAAAGTCATCTTCATCACCCCTTCCCACCCTCACTCCCCATGCCGCGTGACTGCCAAGGCCACCTGCTTCACCACCTTGGTCTCTTCTCCTACTCGTCCCCTAGGGGCAGCAGACTCTCCTGGCCACTTATTCTGCTTGTTCAGTCCTGTACAGTCCCAGTTGCTTCCTCCCTGACTCGCTGAGAGCTCTTGCTCACTGTGCTTCCCCGAGTTCTCTCTTCGGTCCACCGGGTGGATAGGAGTCAGAACTGACCAGACGGCAGTGTGTGGCTTTGAGTCCAAACTCAGTTCTAGGTGCCTCTGGGCTCTGGACTCAGTGTGCCTTCTTCCCACACCTTCTCTGAATGTCTTCAGCACACTCATGGCCTCGATTATTATAATTTATAAGGGGATATCCCTCAGTTCTGGCCTTTATCCTCTAGAAGGGGGTCGTTCTGCATTTGTGGAATTAACGAATGAATGGACACTGAACTAATCTCTCACCGTGTCTCCAGACCAGGCTGGTGGAGGATGGCCTCCAGTCCACCCTCTCCATTTATCCAAAGACCTAGCTTTTAAAAATGTAAGTTTTAAACACAGCCGAACTCCCTTCAGGACGGCTACTGAAGGGACCCTATGAAACCAGGCTTGATGCAGGTTAGTGGGAGTGATGGATTTATAATACAGAACAAAACCAGAAACAAAACTCATTGCCCTCAAGTCAACTGTGATTCATAGAGACCCTGTAGGTAGAAATGCCCTTGAGGGTTTCCAAGGCTGTAACAGTTTGTTGGAATAGAAAGCCTCTCTTTCTCCCACAAAACAGCCAGTGGTTTCAAACTTCTGACCTGGCAGCTAGCAACCCAACATGTAACGCCTATGCTGAGTGGGGGGCAAATCTACAGACTTGTGGATTTTACTAAACATGGGGACGAGCAGGGATGAGCCAGAGGTATCAGGCAGAAGAACCCGAGAAGAGAAGTACCCCTCCCTGAAGTCGAAACCGGAAAAGGGAGACCCTCTACTCGGAGTCCCTGAGTGGTCCGTACACTGGGCAGAAGAAAGCCCTGACTGTTTCTGAAAGATCACAACCACAAAGCCCTATGGGGGACAGTTCTACTCGGACACACCCTGGGTCTCTGTGAACTGAAACGGATGCCATAGCAACTGAAAAGTAAATCAAAGGAGACCGGGTCTGTGGTGCGGGAAGTCTCTGGAGCCGCAGAAGCCTATTGGGCTTCAAGAAATGTCAGAAAGACAGATGGTGTTCAGAAGAGAGGTCTGAGATGAAGACGCCGAGTTTCAAGTTGATAGCATATGGATAGCATTACAGCCACCTAGATTAAAGCAAAAGATTCCTAGTGATAAGAAAACATTCCCAACTCTTGACCACTCTCTCCAAACCCTCGAACACCCTTCCCCTGCCAGGTGTTGAGTCTCACTGGCTCAGTGCTCCCTCGGTCCTCCCGAGTAGACACGCCCCTCATGCCTAAGACGGCTGTTACATCACATCACTGCCCAGGAGGGCCGTGCTGTCTCTGCCACGGTACTTGCCTCACCCACAGCCCCTGTGTCCTGAGAGTGTACCGAGGGCGGGAACCATGTCGTCTTTCTCCTGTGTGTACCCCTAGCACATAATCCCGTACCTGGCTCACGGTGGCTGCTCCACAAATATTTGTGGAAGGAGGTATCATGAAATGAGCTTTCTGATGCCTGTAGAACAGCCCCCACCAATGCCAATTCAACTGCTATTGGTGTTGGAAGCTTCTGTTGGAGCCCCAGCCAGAGTCTCTTGGCTGGTTGAGCACTGTGTACTTAGGGAGACATGAGGACTTTCAGAGGGTGCCACGTTCCCAGGGATGCCAGGAACATGTGCCCATTCGTGTCAGCCTCACCTTTCCTGGCCACCGTTCAACTAGGTCTTAAAAGTCTGACCACTCCGTGAGACTGCCCAGAACCGCCTTGGGTAAATACAGCGCTGCCGCTGCCCTCACCTCACCCACTGCACAGCGCTTGTTTTCTCTGGTGCACAAGGGCTCGTTGATTATTATTTGAATATTGTACATTCATTTACAGTTTGGCTGCATATAACAAGGCGCTTGTTTGCCGCTTCACAGGAGTGTTGTGGCTCTTGGACGGTAAGCTGCTGTGTGGAGAAGGCAAGAAAGGGACTTGGGGGGTTAGCTGTTAGCAGAGGTCTTCTGGGGATAACTCAGGGGTGTCGTGGGGGCTTAACACAGTGGTGAAAGGAAAATACATTTCTTCATTCCAAATTTACTCTCTGTGATGGTGCTGGATGATGAAGAGATGAAAACTTGGCAAGTACTTGGCCAGCTATACAAATCAAGCAGGAAATGTCTCTACCTGTTCTTTATCAAGCTGAAGCAGAATTTCCTGCTCAACACCAAGGTGCTTGCAAAGCGACCTGGGAATGAGAATGGCCTTAGAAGCTTGCCTCTACCTTTGCCCAGCCTGCCCTGCTGCCTGTCCCAGGCCCACATGGGGCAGCCACTTGCAGGCTGCTCTCCAACATAGCAATCAGGGATGCCCCTTCCCTGTGAGGCTGGCAGGACTCTGGTTGAGTTTTAATGACAGTCTAAGAAAAAATCATTTGCTGTTGAGCGCTGTGACTCCTGCTGCCCCAGCTAGTGGGGAACAGAACTGCACTTTTTAGGGTCCCTCAGTGGCTGGCACCTTTCAGAACCAAGTCATCAGATCTTTTTTTCCTCCAACTCCTTGAGTTACTCTGGGTGGATCTGAACCACCAACTTTCTGGTTAGCAGCCAAGAACTTTAACCATTTGTGCTGCTCAGGAACACCTTGAATGAAAGAACAAGCCTCCCATAGCTTCTCAGGACAAATGTTTTTTTGAGCACAATCCACATGTCATACAATTCAATAGTTCAGTCATTTCAAGAAGAGTTGCACAATCATCACCACAATCCATTTTATAACATTTTCTTCTTTCTTGTACTCCTTGTTATTAGCTCCCCATTCCCCCCAACCTCCCCTTCTGTACTCCAAAGAAACTATTAATCCACTTACCATCGCTATAGGCTCACCCATCCTGAATCTCATACAGTAAAATCCCCACAAAAACAAAGAAACAAAAGGGCTAACAATGCTAACAAAATAAAATAGAGAAAAATCTTGATTGAGAAGAAAGCAGAAAATATAAAAAACTAGAACAACTTTAAAATGGGTCAAAAGTGAGATCAAATGATAGGGTATTAAATTTTAAACTAGCTAGTGAAAATTTTTCTGGATGAATCTGGAACCACAAATTGTTTTTGTATAAGTTTTCCTAATGTCTCTTAAAACAATGGAATGATCGAATGAACATATACATGAAGTATTTTTGTCAAGTCACAGAATTCCTAGTGACTATGAAAAAATTAGACATCACCAGCAAAGCTGTAGTTAACGAACACACAGTGAAAGCTGTAACAGATACAGGCCATGAAATAAGAAAGACTTTTAAAGCTTTCACGAGAAGACACACAGACTCCCAATCACTTGTGTTTTACCGTCTTATGTCACACTGGAGGCCTTAAAGTGCAATTCTAGAGAATAATAATCGGGGGTGGGGGTGGGGTGTGCGCGCGCTCTGGACTAGAGGAATCTTGGACATGTATAGGTGAATTCTGACTTTTGTCACAGAGAACTTCTGGGACAAATGAACACCCAGCCTCATTTCTCTGCTGCTAGCTTTTCAGTAGAAGCCACGGTACCATTCCCTCAGAACCCCCTCCTGTGGGCCTCATCCGGGAACTTCGCCCTTCAGGGAACAGACTTCCCGGTGGACCACGTTTCTCCAATCTGTTCCGGAAGTGGGGACAATGGTTACTGTTGGGTCCATTGAGTCTGCTCGGACTCACAGTGACCCTCGGTCCAGCGGAACAAAACACTGCCTGGCCTTGCATCGGCCCCACGGCTGTCATGTCTGAGGCCACTGTTTCCGCCCGGCATCGACCCATCTTGTGGAGGGGCTTCTCTTTCACTGACCGTCTGCTTGACCTTCTCACTTAGGAGAACACTTCCCAGGATAACAACCCACTTTCCAGGATCCTTAGAAACACACAAAAAAACACCTCCCAGGAGACACATGGAAAGGCTATGTTATAATCTTTTCAAGGCAACATCCAAAAATCATCCTGTTGTGGTCGGAGCAGTTCAGTGCCGCGGAGGAGCTGAAATCAAGTGTTCCTTTGGCATCGTTATTGTGAGGTGCTGTGCCGTTGGTTCTGACTCATAGCAAATCCACATACGAGAGAATGAACAGCGCTTGGCCCTCCAGCAACCTCAGGGTCATTGCTCTGGTTGAGCTCATTGTGGCAGTGACTGACTGCCAAGTCACTCCTGGAGGATCTCCCTCTTTCTGCTGACCTTATCCTTTACCAAGCCCGATGTCCTCCTCCGAGACCTGGTGCCTCCCTATGACACCCCCAAAGCAAGTGAGACTACGCCTTGCTATCTGGGCTTCGATGGATCATTCTGGCTGACCTTCCAGCTCAGCTTTGGTGGCTCTGCTGGCAGTCCAGTGTATACTCACTATTCTTTGCTAACACCATCGTTCAAAGACATTGATTCTTCTTTGCTCTTTTCCACCGTTACCCAACTTTCCCACACATGCAAGGTGATTGAAACCACCATAGCTGGGGCCACATGCTCTTAGTGAGGAATTCAGATTCGATTTTGGAGCAGATTTATCTAATGCAATACATTGTGTGATTTCTTCCAGCATGTTGCTTGTGGATCCAAGGAAAATGGAATTCTTGACAACTTTAATCTTTTTTTCCCCATTCATCATGTTGCTTATTGGTCTAGTTGTGAGAATTTTTGTTTTCTTTCTGTTGCGCTGTAACTATACTGAGGGTATAATCACTTTGATGGATCCTCATCAGAGTGCTTCCAGACCTTCACTTTCAGCAAACGGTTGGGGCATCCGCCCATCACAAGCTGTAATGAACGCTCCCCCCACCCTGACGCCACGTTCTTCCTCATAAAGTCTAACTTCTCATCTTATTTGCTCAGCATACAGATTGAATCAGCAGGGCGACAATATCCCCTTGCTCCATTTCAACGACTGCCCTTTGGTCTAGGTAAAGGCTCCATAGGAACACAAGGAAGTGTTCTGGAATTCCTGTTCTTTGCAATGGCTTCCGTAATGTGTTCTGATCCCTACAGTCAAATACCTTTGCATAGTTATGAAAGCACAGGTAAACATCTTTCTGGTTTTCTCTGCTTTCAGCCACGATTTATCTGACATCAGTAAGACCATCCTTTGTTCCACGTCCTCTTCTGAAGACAGATCAAATTTCTGGCAGTTTCCCATGGGTGGACTGCTG
>NW_022111368.1:26394481-26395312 GCF_000313985.2 Echinops telfairi | reverse complement strand
TTGATGTTCCTGCGGGTCGGGACAGTAATGATATTGTTCAACCATCTTTGCCTTTAGTTAGGTCATCTTCCTTTGAAAGAGATACAAATAGAGAACTCTTTCAGTCTCTTAGCCAGGTAAAACCAAAACAAACTCACGGCCACTGAGTTGATGCCAACTCATAGTGACAGATAAGACAGGGTGGAACTGCCCTGTGAGTTTCTGAGACGGCCACTGTAACTCTTCATGGATGGAGAAAGCCAGCTTCTCTCCCAAGGAGCCACTGCTGGTCTTGAATGATGATATTAAATGTCTATCTTTGTAGCTCTCTGCACGACATCATGGCGGTTGGCAAGAACAAGTGCCTTACAAAAGGTGGCAAGAAAGGAGCTAAGAAGAAAGTGGTGGATCCATTTTCTAAGAAAGATTGGTATGGTGAAAGTACCAGCTATGTTCAATATCAGAAATATTGGGGAAGCGCTAGTCACCAGGACTCAAGGAACCAAAATTGCATCTGATGGCCTCACGGGTCGAGTTTTTGAAGTGAGCCTTGCTGATCTGCAAAACAATGAGGTTGCCTTTAGAAAATTTAAGTTAATGACCAAGGATGTTCAGGGCAAAAACTGCCTGACCAACTTCCACGGCATGGACCTTACGTGGGACAAGATGTGCCCCATGGTCAAGAAATGGCAGACCATGATTGAAGCTCATGTTGATGTCAAGACTGTTGATGGGTATCTACTTCGTCTGTTCTGTGTTGGTTTTACGAAAACACGCAATAATCCGATTCGGAAGACCTCTTATGCTCAGCACCAGCAGGTCCGCCAAATCCGAAAGAAAATGATGGAAATC
>NW_022111368.1:26389474-26391646 GCF_000313985.2 Echinops telfairi | reverse complement strand
TTGGCTCCCGTGGGCTCTGATCAGACACGTCCCTCTCCCTGAGCTGCAGCTCCAGTGCTTCCTCTGAAGTGGATTCTGGGGGGTGGGGGTGCTGTCCTTGTAGTTGAGATTGGGGCCGGCCCCTCAAACCTCCAAGAGCAAGTTTTAGCGTCTTTTCTGATAACTATTTTGTTCTTTTAAATGACTTTGGCTCTCCCTATGAATGTTGTCCTTCCACCACTCTCGTGTTTCATGCATCAACTATATTCTTGAGTTGGTCTTTAAAGTCAGATGGCATATACTCAAGGTAGTTATTTGACTGTCAAGGACTTGCTTGAAATTTTTTCCGCTTCAGCTTGAACTTGCATGTGAGGAATTGATGGTCGCTTCTGTAGTTGACTTCTGACCCTTCTCGACCTTTCCCCCCAAATACAGTTAATGTGATTGTTGTGTATTCCATCTGGTGAGATTGACACGTACAGTTGCTATTTATGCTGAAAAAAATGTACTTGAAAATTTCAACATTCTATTGTACAATCCCTAGCATAGTTTTTATCACCAAGGTCATGTTTTCCAAGTACTTATCCTTCTTTTTTTGTTTCCAATTTTCACATTCCAATTTTTAGTAATTATCAATGCAACTTAATTGCATATTTAATCATCTTCAGATGCAGACGTTGTTAAAAAAATCTTTCATTTCTTTACCATTGGCATTAATGGCTTGTGCATAAGTTTAAATAATAGTTGTATTAACTGGTCTTCCTTGAAGATATAGAGATTTTGTCTTATCACTGACAGTGTTTACTTAGGGTAGATATTGAAATGTTCATTTTGACAATTACAATGACACCATTCCTTTTCAATTTAAAAATTTCAATTTGTAAACCATATGACTACCCAGTTAAAAACAGCCATTACTAGTGCATTTCAGCTCACTAATGCCTAGGATAATTATCTTTTAGTATTCCACTTCAATTTTTACAACTCTCAATTTTCCTAGATCCATGCTTTATACCTTCCACATTCTATTAATAGATGTTTGCTTTGCAACTGTTTCTTCTCATTTTGAGTTATGCTACATCAGCAAATGGAGGTACTACAAGGATTATTCCATCGACATCATTAAGGTAGACTCTACTTTGAAGGTGCATCTCTATCTACCTGGTTTTTTTTTTTAACTTCTCTATTGTGAATTGGGTGAAGAGTTACAGAATAAACCAGTTTTACATTCAACTGTTCATACACATTTTGTATCATGTCACTAATTGCCCTAGTATATATTTAAGGAACCCTGATGGTTACTCTTTGGGCTGCTAACCTCAAGGTCAGCAGTTTGAAACCACCAGCCATTCTTCAGGAAAAAGATGAAGCTTTCTACTCCCACAAACAGTTACAGGCTCAGAAACCCACAGGGGTAGGCCTGCCCTACAGGGTCACTACGATTGAAAATGGCCTCATGGCAGTGGGTGGGTGTATAGTTATTGTTGTTCCCAGGTGCCATGGAGTTGGCTTTGCCTCATGTACAACATACACAACAGAAGGAAGCACTGCTTGGATATGTGCATCCTCACAGTCATTCCTATGTTGGAGGCCCTTGTTTCAGTTACAATGCAACCCATCATTTATTCTAAAGAGCATTCTGGCTGCACTTCTCCTAAGACAGTTGTTTGTGCTTCCGGAAGTTGATGCTACATTCCATCTTCTTTGCCAGTATCGCGATTCAAAGCCACCAGTCTTTCTTTGGTCCTCCTTTTGCATGCATTTTTGGCATGCATATGAGGTAATTAAATATGCCGTGGCTTGGGTCAGGTACACCTTAGTCCTCAAAGTGACATTTTTTTCTTTAAGATTTTAAAGAGGTCTTTTGCAGAAGGTTAAAACATTTTTTATAGTGATTACATTAATCATTTTTGATTTAACAACTTATCAAACCTTCCAGTGGCTTGCCTTGGGTTTCCATCATTCCCCTCCCTCATTTCACTCTTCTTGAAGATGCGCTTTCTCTTCATCCAAGTTAACAACTGTCTGTCCTCTAGCCTATATTTGGTCAACACTTTATGCATTTGACTTTGGGTTAGTCTGGGTAGACTAGAGAACAAATCCAGGGAGACTCATATGTGTGTGAGAAAGAGCTTTAGATACAAGAACAATTGAATATTGAGAAAACATCCCCGCCCAGTCCAGATCAAGTCC
>NW_022111368.1:26385774-26387895 GCF_000313985.2 Echinops telfairi | reverse complement strand
TGAAGTAAGAATGTGGAACATTGACAGTCCTGCCACACACTATTCTTGCTTTTAAAGTATGCAATATCCCCTTCCTTGTTCTATTTGAACAATTGCCTTTTGATCTGTGTACAGGTCCCACATGCCCACAATGAAGTGTTCTGGAATTCTTGTTCTTCAGAATGTCATCCAAAATTTGTTAAGATCCTCACAAAAGAAGACCTTTTCATAGTGAATAAAACACAAGTAAACATCTTTCTGATGTTCTCTGCTTCCAGCCAAGATCCATCTGGCATCTACACCCTCTTCTGGATCCAGCTTGAATTTCTGGCAGCTACTTGTTGATGAATAAGTGTGGGTTAAAATAATTACCGCTACTAGGGTTCTAGTTCCTGTATGCACAGGTTATTCCAAGCAAAACATGCTCCAACATGTTTCCGGGATCAGTAGATGGCTGCAGACAAGTTTTCTCAGCAACATACTTGTCTTAGTCGACCCTGGGCGCCTTACTAAAAACGTTACCTTTTTGTGTCATTGGGAAAAATTATTTTGAAGAAAGGATTGATTTCAAACTTTCAACAAATCTCAGTTGGACATTTTTCCAAATCACTGAGGTTTTGCTAGAGGTTTACCGGAATGCCACTCCACATACAACAACAGGTTTTAGATGGATCAAACATTGTGTGGGCGTGTTTTTTTGTTTTGTTTTGGCTTATTCTTTTATTTTAAAAACTTCTAATTGTGTACTGGATATGGATCATGTGTTTTAAGGAAGGTAGGGAAGACAACAAAGATAAGCTAACAGAGGAGAGACCGTTAACCTTGACCAATGAAAAACCTGTATACCCGAAGTCCAGAAACCAGTGGAAGATGATCATGGAATTGCCATTGATAGCTACTAAAGTTGGAATCTTACATACTTTGGCATTTTCAATGTTAAGCAAACATCTTAGCTTTAGCAAGTCTTTGGCTAGATTGGTATAAAAAGTGTGAAGATCAGCTAGCTGAAAGAACTGATCTTTTTACAGTCTTTCAAATAAGATGAAAAGTAATAAAGCTGATTTGTGGAATGACTTGTAACGGGGAATGAGGTTTGGATTTACCAGTGCGATCTAGAAAGCACGTTCCAGTAAAAACGCTGGCTTTCAAGGCAACCTGCTGCCCCAGGTAAACTGGAGGCAGAGAGGCCCGTTCAGAAAGTTACAGCTCCACTGGTTGTCTTTTTGTTTTCCACAGAGGGGTAATCTTGATCAATGCTCTTGAAGGATATACGATGATCTTGATCATGGAGGTTTATTAGGAAGAAGTTTTAAGAAAATTCAAAACCGCATCGGTGAGAAAAAGACCAGGAAGATTGCATCTCTTAAGAATGTGTTTCCATCACAGCAACATAACTGCTCATTCCAAATGCCAAAACTTACCAGTGCACCTTGATTGCATGTCTGATCGATTTCAGGCTGCAGAAGTTGGTAGAATTCTTCATCTTTGATTCTAATGGTTGGGGTGTAGATTTGAATAATCATGCACTCACTGGTCTTCCTTGTTAGCATATGGATATTATTTAATTGCTGGGAGGTTGTCGTTCAGGAAAAATCTTGTGTGCTTTTTGAGGAGAAATGCAAGACCATTCCCCTCCAATTTGACATTTCCAGCACTGTAGATCATAGGATTGCTCAATTCAAAGTAACCGATACCAGGCCATTTCAGCACATAATGCCAGGGCTATTTATCGTCAAGCAATTCATTTCTCTTTTGACAACTTTCAATTTTCCTAGGTTTAGATACTGTACAGTGCACATTCTGCTTATTAATGAATGTTTGCGGCCATCTCTTCTCATTTTGAGTCATGTCACATCAGCAATGGACGGTCCTGAAAGCGTTACACCAGCTATATCATTAAGGTCAACTCTACTCTGAAGAGGCAGGTCCCGCTGGAGTTGAATGTCTTCTAACCCGCGGGGCTCATCTTCTGGCACCCTACATGAAATGTTTCTCCTGTTTTCATACGATTTTTCACTGGCCATTTTTTAAAGCAGTACATCACCAGGTCCTTCTTCCTCGTGGATTTTAGTCTGGAAGCACTGCTGAAACCTGACTACCATGGGTAACCATGCTGGTCTACGCACACACAAAAAAGGGTTT
>NW_022111368.1:26380665-26385430 GCF_000313985.2 Echinops telfairi | reverse complement strand
TTTAATATTGGCATTCTGAACTGTTACAGGAAAAATTTTCTGATCTCTGCTATAGAGTATAATTTTATAAAATGTGTGCATTCTGTTATTAGTTTTTAAAAGGAAAATTAGGAAAATTGAAACTTCTTACTTTTGAATACCCACTTCCAAACCCTGTAAACTGGAACTCTAAGGTATAAAAGCCTCCATATAAATTATTTCCATTTTTAAGTAGTTGCTAATCAGCATTCATTTGGATTCTGGAAATGGATTGTGTGCCTTTGAAGCCATGAGACAGAAAGAAAGGAGTAGAGAGAAAGCTCGTTTGCTATTTGCTTTATTCCTGCCCCCTCCCCCCATATCCAGATTTCAAGAAATGTGATGAACGTTATTTTTTGTTTTATTCTGTAGGGCAATATTGAAAAAGTCTTTTTAAATCAAAGGAAGTGCAACTGATGAAAACCCCAGCAAAGAGAGGATTGAAAATAAGGTGCTACTGACTGAAAACCAAATAACAAACAACGTTAGAACACAAGTGAAGGGGGTAAAGAAAAGAAGGTGCTCAGGTGAGGCTGAATGAGGCACACAACTCACAGACAGTGAGGGACCACAACATGGAGTCATAACGAAAACATAAAGAGTACAGTTATGGG
Source organism: Echinops telfairi (assembly GCF_000313985.2). Lineage (NCBI taxonomy): Eukaryota > Metazoa > Chordata > Mammalia > Afrosoricida > Tenrecidae > Echinops > Echinops telfairi. The sequence continues at coordinate 26,384,798 of NW_022111368.1, read as the reverse complement.
GCGTTAACTCCATGTGGAACCATCTTTTCTCTGACGGAAACTTTCTTGTATTTTTTGGGTTTTGACATAGAGGTTGAAACGGCAAATGGGGAAAATTGGACCAAATTAGAAAACAAAACAGAACAGAGAATTCAAGAGCTGTAGGACAATAGTAGATGACTTAACATAACATAATTGGAATCCCAGAAGGTGAAGAAAGAGAAAAAATGCAACAGAAGGGTCTTGCAATTAATGGCTGGGAATTTCTCCACACTCATGAAAGCACAGCCCATGACGACCAGGGCACATTAAGAAGGCGAAATATCGAAACAAAACAAAGAGACCTCCACCACTCAATCAACCAACCAACCAAACGCAGGAAGGAGTGTCATGAAAACTCCTGAAAACCAAAGATAAAGGGAGGATCTTGCTGACAGTACAGAAGGTGGGGAGACAAACCCACAGAAGCACGTTGACAAGAATTACAACTGATTTCTCAATTAGAAACTATGCAAGCCAGGAGACAATGGACTGACACAGTTAAAGTGCTTGGGTTTTATGGGAAACTGTCAATCCAGAAATATATCCCTCGTTAAAAGGTTCATAAAAAGTAGATATAGAAATAAAAACTCTCCACCAAAAAGTGGAAGGATTAATTGCCAGCAAACATACTCTACTGCACATGTTAAAAGAAGTTTTCCAGGCAGAAGGAAATGGTAAGGGTCAGAAGAGCATGAGGAATAAAATAAAGACAGAGTAAAATTATCATTTTATCTAAAAGAAAATGGTTCTGAACTTAAACAATGGAATGTCTGTTTACAGCATATATGATGATGAAATGTATGTCAATAATGAGACAGAAGATCAGGGGGAGGAATTGAAAATATACTGCTATAAAGTTTTTCTACTACTTATGAATCAATGTAGTACAATTTGAAGGTAGCAGTCTTCAAATTATCTTAAGTGCATCTTGTTAACCTGAGAGCCAACACTTAAATAGTTATTAAAAAGTGCTATAAAAGTAAGTCAATAGAAGAGATAAAATTGAATCATAAAATACTACGTGTTCAACCCAGAGAAGGGTATGAAAGAGAAAATAAGAATAAAGAGCAAACTGACAAATAGAAGAGAGTAAGGTGTCAAACTTTAATTCAACCATATCAATTATAATTTTAAATGTGAATGGTCTAAACACAACAGTAGAAAGATAAGAGATTAGATAAGAAAACAAGCCTCAACTATATATAGTGTATAATAAAACAACTTTAAATATCATGGCATATGTCGGTTGAAAATAAAAAAATGGAGAAAGATGTACTATGTAAGCACCAGCCAAAGGAAGGCTAGAGCAGTTGTATTCCTTTCCAAATAAAATATAGAACAGAAAGGTTATCGGGGAGTAGGAGAGCTATTATCTAACTATAAAAGGACCAGTTCTCCAAGGAGATAACAATCCTATCTATGTTTGTGCCAAAGAACAGCTTCAAAACAAACACGGATAGATTTGAAAAGAGAAAGGCAAATCCACAGTTGGAATTGCAGACTCCAGCGCTCCTCTTTCAGGAATTAATAGAATGAATAGGCAGAAACTCAGAAAGGATAAAATGATCTGAACAACATGGAAGTTCACCTCAGCCAACTGGACCTGACGAAGATGTATAGAACACTCCATCCAGCAAGAGCATCTCTCAAGTGCCCAGGGAGCCTTCATGAAGAACAGCGAGCATATTCAGGGCCATAAATGGCCATTTCAATGGCAGACAGTAGGTAGTTGGGGTCTCACCCAGCCCCAAAGGTAAGGTTTGGGATAGCTTGAAACCGTTCCTGCGGTGTTTCTGATTCTTTTCCCCCCCGCTCCTCCTTGGGTTCTCTGCTCCCTCTACTCCTACTAAGAACTGGGCTGAAGGGGTGTGGACTGTATGTGGCTGGAACTGTATTTTCCTGCAGTCCGATCCTGCATGGCAGTATCTATATAGCAGAATGCCTTCTTTATTCATCCATGCACTGGCATGAACTGTTCATCTACTCTCTACCAGGCTCTGTGCTATGTCCTCTACTGACGAGAACAGACCAAACCAAACCAAACTCGCTGTCATAGAGCCATTCTTATTCATGGCAACTCTATAGGAGAGAGTAGAACAGCCCTTGTGTATTTCCTTACAAGAGTAGAAATCTAGTCTTGCTACTGTGGAGTGGCTGGTGGTTTTGAACTGCTGATCTTTTGGTTAGCAGCCCAAATGGCCATTTCAATGGCAGACAGTAGGTAGTTGGGGTCTCACCCAGCCCCAAAGGTAAGGTTTGGGATAGCTTGAAACCGTTCCTGCGGTGTTTCTGATTCTTTTCCCCCCCGCTCCTCCTTGGGTTCTCTGCTCCCTCTACTCCTACTAAGAACTGGGCTGAAGGGGTGTGGACTGTATGTGGCTGGAACTGTATTTTCCTGCAGTCCGATCCTGCATGGCAGTATCTATATAGCAGAATGCCTTCTTTATTCATCCATGCACTGGCATGAACTGTTCATCTACTCTCTACCAGGCTCTGTGCTATGTCCTCTACTGACGAGAACAGACCAAACCAAACCAAACTCGCTGTCATAGAGCCATTCTTATTCATGGCAACTCTATAGGAGAGAGTAGAACAGCCCTTGTGTATTTCCTTACAAGAGTAGAAATCTAGTCTTGCTACTGTGGAGTGGCTGGTGGTTTTGAACTGCTGATCTTTTGGTTAGCAGCCCAATGTGTAACCCATTGTGCCACTGGAGCTCTTTGATGAGAACAAACAGGCGCCAGTAACCGATGCAAACACTCGCTGCTATTGAGCTGATATTGATGCATAGTGACCCTGTAAGACAGGGTAGGCCTGCCCCATTAGTTTCAGGGACTGTAACTTTTTATGGAAGTAGAAAGCCCCATCTTTCTCCCTTAAGGAAGCTGGTGGTTTTGAACTGTTGACCTTGCAGATCGCAGCCCAAAGTGTAACCACTATGCCACCAGTAACAGACAGGCACCAGTAAAAGATGATAGGGACCTTCAGACAGCTTGTGGCCTTCTGCAGACCAAACCAAAGGAATGTCCTGAGAATGAAAGAGGGGTCAAGGAGACCGATGATACTGAAAGAGAAAGAGAATAAACGGACACATTGGAAATGATTTTCTCTTTCTTAATAAGCTAGTGTTTCAGAAATATCACAGCTCTTGTTTAAGCAAAGGCTCAGCATCAGTGGGGGCCCAGAGATCATCTCTCCAGTCCCACAACGGAGTGGCAACCCTAAACCTTAAGTGGATGTTCAGAACCCCATGGGACTAGACTGTCAAGGGAGGAGACCTCAGTCAACTTGGTCTGGCCAGAGCAGAGGCACTCGGTGCACTCACTGAGCCACAGCCCAAGAAGGTCCCTGGATGGCAAGGCCGTGGCTGGGGCCAGCCACTCCCAGGAAAGCCACCCTCGATGCGTCTACTTTGAATTCAGTGTTCAGCCTACACCTGCTGTAAGCTTCTTGCATACTAAGGGGTTTCGGCATCACAAGTGGGCCATGTGCCAGAAGGACAGGGCCCCGTGAGGGATGCCCCTCTGCTCACCATTGCTGGGGATGCGCACCCTCGGCTCCCTGCTGTGGCCTGGAGGAGCCAGCACTGCTCACTGGCGAAGGCATCTGCCATCTCTTAGACTAGATGGTAGATGGGAACAAGGGGGTGCATGATAATGAAAAAAACCCCATAATCCTCCTGCTTCTGTGTTGGAGTACCCAGTAGACAAAGTAAGCATGGGCTGATTTACAAATTAGTAAATTCGTTTCGGGGTGAAAACCCGAAAACTGTACAGTGCAGATTAGTAAGTAAGCACAAAGAAGCCCTACTTGTGTTACTTCTTGGGTAATCGGTCCCTGTTCTCCTTCCTCCACTCAAGAAGAAAGAGGAAGAATCTAAATGTAAGCTTCAGCTTCTGAAAACTGGGGTTTATTTTGTCTCAAAGACTCCCTAGTGATTTGATTCTGGTTTCCTTTGTTTCCGTGACAAGTTTTGCATTTTCCTAAGTTAAGATACCAGCGTTCTTATGTTAGACGGGGTTCTCTAGAGAAACAAAACCAGAACGTGAATAATTATATATATATTTATATAGATAGATAACATAAGAAACAGTTAATTAATCTATAAAGCA
>NW_022111368.1:26379817-26380565 GCF_000313985.2 Echinops telfairi | reverse complement strand
GGGGACTTGTTCAGAAGCAGCTCATTCTTCACTGGAGAGTGGGCTAACCGTTCTATGGCTCCGTTTCTGTGAGTGTAACAGAAACTTTGGAATTAGGAACTTGGTAGAGAGGGCAAGACTCAAAGTTTGCAGACAAGTCTAGAACGATCTGCAAATAACCTGCTCTAAGGACAGGTTATTAAACAAGCTCCAAGAACACATCTCCAAACAAGTCTGACTGTTGTTGTTTTTAATAATCCCTGGGCCTCACAAACAGCCCTCTCCTTTATTGCCATGCTAATGAGGATAATTTCCCAGTGGAGAAAGTGGAAAGGAAGTTAGACAATGCATTTTTTAAATAGCAAATGTCAAATAGTGCCTGAACACCTGAGCTCATGCCCCAAAACACATGCCTTCATTTGAATTATTTCTGTTTTTTCGTCCTTTCAAAGCCTGTTTAATGGAGATTTGCTTCAGCTGTTGAGGAATAGAGAAATAGTTCCCTCTATATAGGAAGTTAAACAGAACTGACAGAAATACTCAAGGGTGAGCGGAGGAAGCAGATTGCCAATCTTCCTCACACCATGTGCATCTGTAGAGAGAATTGAAAAGGTCCCATCTTTTTTTTTTAAATCATTTTATTGGGGACTCTTATAGCTCTTATCACGATTCAGCCACCCATTGTGTCAAGCACATTTGACATTTGTTGCCGTCATCATTTTCAAAACATTTTCTTGCTACGTGAGCCCTTGGTATCAGTTTCTAATTT
>NW_022111368.1:26354206-26377113 GCF_000313985.2 Echinops telfairi | reverse complement strand
AAGAAGTAAGGACTCGCCACCAGGAAGTCACAAAAACTTTGGGATTCCCTCGGGTGCAATAGTCACCTGGCAGCAGCAGTCTAGAACCAGTCCTGCCATAACTCTAAGGTACACCTGTTCTTCCTGACAGGATGAGTCTTAAGAGCAATTGGTGAAATGGGCCTCCCTCAGAATCCGACATGCTGGAGATCTCTAGATATGGAGTAGATCCAATCGGGGGTGGGATGTGGTTAGGGGAATTCCTTGCCAGGAGGAGTAGCTGCAGGCATCCTGGAGCTAGGCCACTCTCCCTGCGCTTGTTCCCTTGTGGGTATGCAGGAGTTAGGTGCCAAGCAGGGCATTCTGCTATGGGCTGGGCAACTCTTAGAGTTAAACTTTCCTCTTCTCTCCTTTTGAACTTTCCGTTCTGGTCCTGGCTATTTGTCCTCTGTGGAGTTACACAAAGCCAAATCTTTCTTCACCAAACACCTGAAGCCACGTTTCCTGTTTCCCCTGAGCTAAACAGCTCCCTGCTCCAAGTCTCTCCTACAGAGAGCCCTTCTGGGCAGCCTGGTTGTCCTCCTGTGAACATTCTCTGGCAAATCAGGCTTTGTATGTTGAGTGCACATCAGCCTGCCCATATTCCGTTTACCAGAGCCCAAGGACAGGGGCCCGAGGATAGGCAGGCGGGTGTGCTGGGGTGAGAGGTGGCTGGATATGTAGGCCAGAGATGAGCATCTGCTTCCAGGAACAGCATCGCACTGCGCAGGTGGAGCACAGCTCCTTTTGGAGGCCCTCGCCCCAGCTGCCCTCGTGGAGTAGTGGTTATCTGTTGGGCTGCTAACCACAAGGTCAGCAGTTTGAAACCACCAGTCGCTCTGTGGGAGAAAGATAAGGCTTTCTACTCCTGTAAAGAGTTACAATCTTGGAAACCTCGAAAGGGCAGTTCTGTCCTATAGGGTCTCTTTGAGTTGGCCTTGGCTTGATGACATGAGGCTTTGAGTTTTGCCCCAACTACCTCTGGCACGCAACCCAAGACAGTTTGGAAGATGTCAAAGTAGTTTTTCCCGTACTGTTTCTCTTTTTCCTCCTCATATGCTATTTCTGCTATTGTTAGTGGCCATCAAATTGACACACACACACCCATTCCTGGTGACCCCATGCACCATGGGATCCACTATAATCCAGAGGGGTTTTGTTGGCTGATTTTGGGGAAGCAGGCCACCCAGCCTTTCTTCTTAGTCCATCTTAGTCTGGAAGCTCAGCTAAACGCTGTGCAGCCACATACACGTCTCACTGACAGACGGTGGTCATACATGACGTGCATACACTGGCTGGGAATTGAGACTGGGTCTTTGAAATTAAAAGTGTGCATTCGTCCACTGAACCACCACTTTGTCTATATTCCCCAACAAAATATTAATTTAAGTATGGATTTTCACTTCAAGGACCAGAAAAACAAAACAAATATGAAACTACTATCTTAGCTACTTATTACTGTGCAACAAATTATCTTATATTTAGTGGTTTATAACGGGAAGAAATATTCGTTATCTTGAGTTTAGGCAGATCCGGATTTGGGAGCGGATTACTGTAGTGGGACAGTTCTGGCATGGTATGCCGTCAAGACAGTCATGAGGCTGCATTCAAAACACTAGGTGGGATGCGGTCATCTGAAGACTTGACCGAGAGACACATTTCCAAGGTGGCTCGTTCACATGCTTGGCAAGCTGCTGCTGGTGGTTGATTGGAGGCCACAGTTCCTTCCCACGTGGGCCACTCCACAGGCTGTTTGAGTGTCCTCAAGACATGTCAACTGAAGATAAACAAGCAGCCATCTAGCAGAGAAACAAAGCCCACATGGAAGAAGCACACCAGTCTGTGTGATCATGAGGTGTCTATAGGATCAGGTATCAGGCATCAACAAAAAAATCATATCATTGTGAATGAGTGGGGAGTACAGAGTGGAGACCCAAAGCCCATCTGTAGGCAACTGTACATCCCCTTACAGAAGGGTCACAGGGAGGAGACAAGCCAGTCAGGGCGCAATACAGCACTGATGAAACACAACTTTCCTCTAGTTCTTTAATGCTTCCTCCCCACCCCCCACCCGACTATCATGATCCCAGTTCTACTTAACAAATCTGGCTAGACCAGAGAATGTACACAAGTACGGATAGGAATTGGAAACACAGGGAATCCAGGACAAATAAACCCCTCAGGACCAATAATGAGAGTAGGGATACCATGAGGGTAGGTGGAGGGTGGGGGAAGAAGGGGGAACTGATCACAATGATCTACATATAACCCCCTCCCTGGGAGATGGACAACAGAAAAGTGGGTGAAGGGAAACATCAGACAGTGTAAGACATAAAATAATAATAATAATTTCTAAATTATCAAGGGTTTGTGAGGGAGGGGGGGGAAATGAGGAGCTGATACCAAGGGTTCAAGTAGAAAGCAAATATTTTGAGAATGATGATGGCAACAAATGTACAAATGTGCTTGACACTATGGATGGAGGCATGAACATGTCAACAGACCTCCCTGAGAACAATCTATACAAGCACAAGGCCAAACAACAATGCCTTACATTCCCTGGCTACAGTGGGACAGGCATGCCTGCTATATTGCATGACAAGTACTAGGTCCAGCCCATGTTCAAGGGAAAAGGAATTGGGAATTACCTTTTGAAGGCAAGGGCATCAAATAATTTGGGGGCATATTTTTAAACTCCCTCAGCTGCTATAAAAATATTTCTCTATTGTCTTCTCTTAGGGTATCTTATAAAAAAGGCTTTTGATTTTCCCCCCTTCCTTCTTCTTCCACTTAAAACTGGCAGATCTGGAGTCCACCTAATGGATTGCATTTTTCTTTTATAAAACATGGGGGCACATCTATTCACCCAGTAGCTTCCCAGCTTCTTTCCTCTTATGAAACAGATGAGTCATTTCTCCTCAGTGCAGACAGGAAGTGTTGGTTATTCTTAAAACGGCAGCCTCGCCGGAGCTCGCGTCTTTGAGAGAGGCTCGTGCAAGTCCATTAGGAGCGCTGAGGGAGGGAGGCGATCTTCAGGGCCGTTGACAGTAAACCTTATACAATGAATTCTTCCAGGAGGGAAGTGTGGCAGCTAAGGACAGAGGGAGTCACAAAAAGTTTCTGGGAACGCCAGATCCTACTGGGCTGTTGGCATTAATCAAAGATAGACTTGCATGAGGCGAGGAAAATTTGATTCACCAGAAATCCCCCTCAGTGAGACCGCTGTTCTGCTAAACTGCATGGAGTGGTACCTGCGTGAGCCGCAAAAGCAGGCTGACTGTGCTTGAGATTACCAAGAGAAGTCTGCTTTACGGCAGGTGGGCAGAGGTAGGTGACTAGGAAGCTGTCGAGGGCTCTGTCCATGTCATGAAGATTTAATAGTTTACCAAGAAAGAAAAAGGGGCACTGGTGGGGGAGTGGTGACAAATCGGGCTGCAATCAGTAAGTCTGCAGTTGGAAACCACAAACGGTTCCTTGGGAGAAAAATGGGGCTTACTCCTCCTGTTAAGTTAAGTCTCAGAAACTCACCGGGGCAGTGCTACTCTAAGGTACTGACGAGTTGGCATCGAGTGGATGGCTGTGAAAAGTGACCAAGAAAGAAAAAAAATGCAAGGGGCACCTGGATTTCTTCTGCAGAATGCTCAAGGGGCCAACTCTGGGGGGAGAATGTCACATTCACTAAAAACACACAATTCCCAAGACCGGAGGGAGCCATGCAAATGACTCAGGAATCATGGGGCACTTTGGAATTTCCCAAGCCTATGCTTTCTTGATATTTAAATCAATTTCCCCCTGGCTTTTTAAGGTGAAGCGAGACCCCTGGATTACAGAGCAGACAGCCAACGTGTTTGGGGCTGCCAGGGCTCGGCATACTCAAATACTAACCTATGCCAATCGCTCTGAATCTGGCAGGTGGGCAATGACCCAAACCAAGGCAAGGCAAACTGAGAGTGTCACCGGTAGCCAAGGCACACAGGGGAAGGACATAACCAGGTTGCCATCTTGGGGGGGACATTCCTGGCAGCTGGATAAAAGACCAGGGCTGGTTTTTCTAGGGAGAGTCAAAGCTGTCCAGAGGCCCATCCCTGCAGCAACTCTGGAAGGCAGTCGGACACTGTTCAGTGAGTTCCTCTCACTCCTGAACATGTGAACGCCCATCAACCTTCAAACCTACTCTCATACCTTCCTTCTGAAGAAAGCTGCTCCGCTAGCACGACACTTTGCTCCAGATTCAATTTCTTCTGCTCTCATTCATAGCAACATTGCTGAAGTTTATGTTTGCACACCCTGATCCTGACCCCATGTGCCCGGGCTTCCTTCCCCAACATCTGATTGGAATTGTTCTCGTCAAGTTTTACCCACATCATGCCATGCTGTCAGAGCCAACGGTCACTGGCTCTTCACTGGCTAGATCTCTCCGCAGATTCTAGTCCACAGGTGATTCCTCCTGCTTCGTTCCAAGTCTCCGCTCTCGTGTCGCTCACAGTTGCTTTCTCCCCCCTTCACCGGCCCTTCCTCAGTCTCCCTCACTGGGTCCTTTGTCTAGAATCCAAATGTTCTAGGATTCATCTGAGGACCCCTTTCTAATTCTCTTCCAGACACCTGGATTTCTATACGAAAATGCCGCTGCCTTCCAAATTTCTGACTTTCCATATCTACTTACCATGTCCACTTAGCTATTTAATGGAAATTTTAGATGTTAAGATGCACGAACCTGTTCTAGTGATTTCTTCACCCCCCTGTCCACCTCTGTAAATGGTATCACCCTGGGAATTCCAGCCCAAAGGCTCCACGTCTTTTGTACTTCTGTCCTTTCCGTCTCATGCCCCATCAAACCCACCACCATGTTGGACTTTATCTTACCTTTAGGATGTTTGAGATCGTGAGCTTTTTCCCATCTCTACCATTACCACAGACCAGGCTGCCACGAGTCTATAAAAACTACACATCGGCCTTCAACTTCCTATCTCTGCCTGTGTCCCCAGACACCCAATCATCTTAAGATGTACCGCATACCACCTCCTCTTATACCCCTTTACTGACTTCCAAAAACACTTAGAAAAAATTCCATCTCCGCAAATGGCCTGCCAGGCCTCCCCCGACTGTCCCTATCTGCTTTCGGATGTGTTCTCTGGCTTTTGCCCTGTTCAGCATGTGCCAGCTATACCCCACCTTAAACAGGTCAGGTCTGGTCCCCACCTCAGGCTTCTGCAGAGGGCACACTTCCCTTCCATTCTTTGCATGGATAGCTCTTTTTTAAAGCTAAGGACATTTCTGTAGCAAAACTTTTCCTAACCATCCAATCTCAAGCAGTCTTTCCACGGGGACAATGCCTGTTTTAGGTTCATGGTTACACTGACAGCTACTTTTCTGTTTGTTCGGCATGTCCCCACGCCCACCTCCAACTTGAATGCTTGTGCCGTGAGATTAGCCTACATATACATTTGCTTCTCAAGGTGACCCTGTTCCCTGTTGTGGTAGATATATAATCATTTGTCAATTTGAGGATTAAGAATGTAGGGGTGGAGTCTAGCTTGTCAATCAGATCATAGCCAATGAGGCCTCTGTGTGGGCCGGGCCTTCTCCTGAGAATTCTGGGAAATCCAGTACTCCCTCCTTGGAGGCGGGAGACACTTCTCTCTGCTCACACCCTGGGAGACATAACAGCTGACAAGACACATGGACCCACCCTGATGCAGAGACCCCTGCCAGCGCTGAGATGTTTCCAATGACACTGGATCCAAAGACTTTCTACCCACTGGCCTGTGATCTTTTACATGCGGTGTCATTACATGTGTTTCATGAGTCTGAAGAGGACTTTATAGATTGGTATCAGACATATGGGCTAATATCGGACTTGATCTGGGCTGGGTGGGATGTCTTCTCAATGTTCAATTGCTCTTGTATGTAAATCTCTTTCTTATACACATATGTGTCCATGGATTTGTTTCTCTAGTCTACCCAGACTGACATACCTGTGCAATGCCTGGCACGGGGAGGAAAAGCCACCAGGCACTTCATTACACTTATCAGGTGTTTTGCATTTTGAGCTCAATCAATTCAGATCTCCGTAAACTGTGTAGTTCTAACAGCGTGAAAGGGACTTATTCATGAAGATAGAAAAGTCAATAGAGGCAGGACATAAAATCAAATGCTGTATGAGGAGGTGTTACTGATTTGGAGGAGTAAATATCTCCCTCCTGGCACAGTCTTGTGGAGATGAAAGTGTTGAAACAACTGGTGGCATATCTAAAAACAATAAAGTAGAATTATACGGCTTTGAGAAAATTCTGAGATCCAAATACATACTCTCTCCGCCTACCCTGTCTTCATTTTGCTCACCCTGGCTAATGCATTCATACTTTGGTTCTCATGAAATGTGCAAGGTAGAATAATCAGATACTCAAGAATACAAACTTTTCTGCAAATTTTATACTCTTAGTGTGTGGTACCAGACTCAAAGAGAAAGAGAAAAACAAAACAAAAACAATACCCACCTCCTGCCCCACCCCCTAACCCCTACATTATCTTCTGACTTCTGAAACTGAACACCAATATTTTTCTTGGGGGAAAGAAAGAAAAAAAAAAACCCAAAACGCACAGCCACAAAATGAACCCAGTTTGGATTTTAAACAAGGTTTGTCTCAAATGCAACTCCATCCCTGGCTGCTTAATGGTGCTAACGGGTGGCATTCTGCAGATGTAAGGAGAAAGAACGTTTCCCAGTGGACAGAAACCACGCTTGAGATCTTTTATTGAACAGGCAATGCATTGTGCAAAGGTCAAGGTCACAGACGTCTAGTGGAAAACACCTTTTAAGCGTTATTTTTGGGCGCCCTCTATGAGCGGATGGGCCCTGCCTCGTCCCCTCTCTTCTTCTTGAAGTGGCGATCTGCAGGAAAACTGTTCTTTGATAGCTGCGCTCGGAAACGGCACCCCTGCGTGACCATGAATGCTGTGCCCAGTGGCAAACATGGAGAGAAAACAGCATCCCTGTGCAAGGCAGCAACCGGAGACAATGGACTTATCTCCAGTGGAAACTCCACAGTACACACAGTACACACACAGGCCCCGGAATGGCTTCTCTTCCGGTCCTGCAGCCTCGGCCTAGTTTTTCATCCACCCTGCATTTCCATTTCCTGCCCTGTCTGAGTCCTCCTTCTCAAAGGAATGCTAAAGACCCCAAACCCAAACCAAACACCTGACAGGCATCCAAGGGGGCCCAAGAGCACACTCCCGGCCGCTGTTCTGTGTGAGGGCGCTTCCGGCCCAGGACCATGGCTGTGGGTTCGTCTTCCTCGTTCGCCTGGCTCCTTCCTCTCTCCCCTAACCTGATGATCAAATCAGTCTGAGGTTTCAGTTTGTCTGTCTTGATTTACTGGTGGTCTTTAAGTACGTGGCCCATGAAGGTAGCGGATGATTTGATCTGCAGCAAATCTATTTTATAATCTGGGGCATGTCGCTCCAGGCCTGTGATTTTTTCTTGGCCAGTTCCATCCAGGATGGCTGGTCGGCACTGGCATAACTGGCTCTCTTCAGCTGGGTCAGTTCTTTCTCCGTCATCCCTGGGGACTGAGCTGCTGGAGAGAAAACAAACAAGAGACGGGCCAAGTGAGTCCAGATTTTTTTTCCCTTTTCACTTAAGCCTCTTGTACTTCGTTAAAGTATCCCTCTAGGCGCTGGTCACGTTCTCAAACGTCAAGTTCACTAATTTGCGTACTAGACTTAGTAGAGAACATGTGATGGAGGTGACAAACAGGTTTAGGGACAGGCTCCCATAGTTCCGGCAGTGCCGTGAGGTGAGAGAAACTTCTGGAGGGAAAACTGCCAAGGAGGGAAAACTGCCAAGGACAATGCCAGACACTTAAGTTGAAGTACTAGGTAAGATGGTGTGTTTCATACCCAAATTCTGGTGGGACAACGAGATTCCTCTTTGCAGCCCCTCTTTGAGGCTGAGTTTCGCCCCGTGCTTCCGTTCCACAGCGGGTTTAGCGGGTGCAATTAGGAAGGATCGACTGCGGACAAAGTCGGCTTGCTTCGTGGATTCCTATTGGGACACAGGACACATACCACCCGGTCAGCGATTCCGAGAGCAGGCACACACGACCACACGGAACCAAGCACACCCACTCCCCACCCCCACCCCCCAGGTTGGTTTCTCTACGTCCTTCAGAGCGCTCTGGCTTGTCAACTCTGACCTCTGAGTAGCCCGAGCCCAGACCAGTGCTGTGTGCCTTATCTGGAACCCACGTGTGTGTCACGGCCTCTCTTTCCTGCCTTGGCCCCAGATGGCAGCGACTTCATTAGAGACCCCAAATTAATTTCACTTGATACTACTACTTTTTGAGACATTCATGGTCCTTGCTGGGACCCACTAAGGATGCCCCAAACGGGGCTCCCTGGTTACTCTCTCGGATAAAACCCCAACGCCTGCACGGGGCTTTCGCAGCACTGGTGCAACTTGAGGCTTCAATGACAAGCAAGGGACACGTCGGCCGCTGCCAACATGGAGTCTTGGTACCTCCTGCTCCCTGCCTCTTCAGGCCCGGCAGCTTCACATCAGATTACAACTGGACTCGGCGGAACTGCTTCTACAACCGTGCGGACCACTTTGATCTAAAATTCTTCCCTTTGTTTCTGTCGAGAATCCACGTGGCTAATCACCAAGGCCGCCAGTTCAGACCCACCAGCGGATGTGGGAGAAAGATGAGGTTCTCTGCTCCTGTGAGATGGACAGTCTTAGAACCCCAGAGGGGCAGCTCTGCTCTGTCCCGTAGCTAAGGCGACCAGATTGTAACACTGGTAAAGCGGGACACCATTGATAAAACTCATATCCTGGCGAAATAGCCACATGGCAGCCGAAAACCGTATACCCTAGCTTGTCGTGCATTCTTTCCAACAATCGGGACTTTTTCTAAATGCCACGGGACGAGGGAAAAATTGTTCAAAATCGGGACTGTCCCACCAAAAGTGGGCCATCTGGTCACCTTATCCATAGGGTGACAATGAGTTGGAATCAATTCCGCGGCAGTGGGTTTGGTCTTTTGGTTTGTGTGTGTGTGTGTGTGTGTGTGTGTGTGTGTGTGTGTTTGTGTGTGTGTTAAGAATATATGGCAACATATTAATAGAAAAAGTAAAATGAAAGGAAGGGATGTGGATCCTTACTGCAGGCTCAAGCCCACTTCACCACACCACTGAAATGAGCTTATGGGGGTGGTTGCCTGTTAAGGGAATTCAAACGCTGGGCTCTTGGCCTGCTTCTCACCAGGTTGTCTGGGTCTGAGAAAACCCGCGCAGGCCAGCAGGAAGGCCCAGGTGCGGGTCCCAGGTGAGGTGCACGAAGCCCCAGCAGGCGGCTGCTGGTGGCTGGCGCAGGGCACACTTACCACAGGGGAAGCGCCAAGCCGGGGCTGTTGACACTCTTGCTGTGCCATGCGCCTCACCCAGGAGTTATTTTAACCTCGTTTCATTTCTCTAGACGCTGAGCTGTGTTGCCTAGGAGGCAGGAAGCAGAGAGTAGTCTGCACTGCCTAAATGATTCACTGGCTCTCGGCCTCCCTAAGGGTCCAGCACCCACGCTGGGCGACTTCTCCATAATGGAGGTTACAAAGGGGTACAGCAAACCGCCCATGGGCTAGGCCCAGTCCTGGAGCCTCTCCTGCCTGCGCACCAGCCAGCACAGCAGGTGGAGGGCTCGGGGCTGCCCAGTGTCCGGCTGGTTGCTCCCTCCCGGACCTGGAACAGAAAGTGTTTGCTCTGCGCACCTGCACCTGGACTCTCCCTGGGTCCTTGGCCTGCTTTTCTATTTCAGACTTCAGGCTCCGCACTCCAGGCCTCTCTTCCAGGTTGGGTGGCAGGTCTGGGACCCCTCGGCGCTTCTGGCGGGCGACAGTGATCCAGGGTGGCATGGGCTGCCCGTCGGCTCCCACCCCTCTGGGAGACGGAGCTTTCTCTGTGGGTAAAAGCACAAGGTGGTGTCAACCAAGCCCCCTCTCCTCCTCTGGGCTCCCCTGGTGCTTTTCCCACACAGACAACAGTGGGCTAGGGACAGGGGAGGGCTGGGAGGGGAGGTCTAGGGGCCTCTCAGGGGAGAGGATTATTTTTCCTTAGCGGGCTTCGCTTTCTTATTTACAATGGCCCACAATTGCACCCAAGAGATCAGGTTCCCTGGGTCCAGGCCACGGAACTTGGAATGCAACGGAGCCTGTAAAAGCAATGCACGTTTTGAAAGCTAACTTCCTCCTAGGGGATCCTCTCTGGAATGCGATTGTCAGTACGCAGAGGAGAGGCAATCCTGTCACTGTGGACCAGCACACACTGGAACCTGACCCCTGGTTTGCGTGGAAATCCTATCCACGCGCCGTGGCCCCTCTCCTTTGAGAAGCTAGCAGCACAGCCTTCCCTTTGTGGACAGCCACCGCTGTTTCCCCTTGACGTTCCGGTGAGAAACCAGCACCTTGTGGTGAGGCACTCTTCCACACTCAGTGCACATCTTCGGGGGTGGTAAAATGGGGGGCGAGGGGGGGTGCATTCCCCCTCCCTCCTTTCACTGCTTCCCTGTGGCCTGGAGGAGCACATGTTTAAAATAAACACATCCAAGCTGGTTGCCATGGTTCCTGGAGCCCTCTGGGGTTGGGGGGGTCGGAGGAAGAACTGCGCTCTCCCTCAGTCATCTTTGGGTCCCTGGATGCCATTGGCACTTGCCTCGGGCAAGGGCTACGTTAACCACACACGAGCACCGACACACAAAGCTCCACACAAACAACTAGTGACGCTGTAAACTGGAGCAGGCTGCACCCTACAAGGAGCTATGTGCACCTGGGGTCAACCCTGTCAGGTGGGAGGTGGGACTCAGAAGCGGACAGACTTTCCAGTTGAGAGGAGGAGCTGGGAGAGCCCTCACTCAGGTGGAGGGTCCAGGAGGTGAAGCAGTGACCCAGCAGGCTGAGGGGCTGGGAGGTGGGGTGCTTCTGTCTTTTTCCCCATGATCGGGAGTCACTGGGGTCTCAACTGGTTACACGCTCGGCGACTGACCCAAAGGCTGGAGCTTTGAACCCATTCAGAAGCTGCTCAGAAGCCTGGCCTGGCGATCGGCTTCGGAGAGGTGGCAGCTTTGCAAAAGCCCAGGGAGAAGATCTACTGTGTCCATGTGGGGGAGCCATGAGTCAGAACAGCCTCGATGGCCGTTGGTTTGGCTCAGCTTGGGTGGTTTTAAACCATGGCCACACGCTGGCAGTCATGTGGTTATTTATTCTCCATATGTGGCGCGGCCTAGTGAGAGGTGACAAGGGGCTGACACCTGCTTCAGACTCAATCCCCTCAGTTTCCTCACCAAGCCCCACCAGATGCTACCTCCTCGTCCCCCAGGGCTCCCCAAAGTGGGTGAGACTGCCCCTTGGTGGGCCGTGAATGGGGGGAGGGCACTGCAAAGCAGATACCTACACTTTATCCCAGATGATGGGCATTGTACAGAAGTTTTTAATTCTAGGGGGATGCTGATTTATTTTTCCTGAAAAGGGCACACCGAGTCAAGTAAGTTTGGGAACCTATAAGTGGTGCTCCACCTTCCCAATGCCACGACCCTCTAATGCAGTACCTCAGGTTGGGGTGACCCCCCCCCCGGGGTGGCCCCCCCGGGTGACCTCCCCCACCATCACATTATTTTCATTGCAACTTCATCACTGTCATTTTGCTACTGTGATGAACCGGGCGACCCCTGTGAAAGGGTCACAAAGGAGTCGCGACCCACAGGTTGAGAACCCCTGCTTTAGATGGACATTCTCTCCCCCTCCTCATTCTTTGATCACCCTCTTGACGCATTCATGAACTTTATTTGGTACTCAATGTATTTGTTAACCAACCATCCACCCCCTACTGAGAATTTTTTTTTTTTTGGTCATAATAGCTTATTTATTTAACAAACATGTGCCGCTGACCACATACCAGGCCCGGTCCTAATATTACCTCCTTCATGATGTCATCTCCTGTTACATTTCTTGTCCACCGAGCCAAGCCATTGCCCGAGTCACAGAGGGTGCTGGATGGCCGCCCCGTTTCCCATCTCTCTCTGCTTCTCACCCTGCAATCTCAGTAAGTGTTCCACATAATTGCCTTGGTCTTTGTCTCTCTGGGGTTCTACTTTTTTTTCCCCTTTTCAAAAGATTCTATATTCCTTTGATCTTCACTCCACACGGAGTGGTGGCTGTGTCCTCTCTGCCCTGCCTGGCCCTAGAGGCTCGGGTGGCGCTGCGCACCCTCTCCGTTCCCTCTCCACTCCCAGCGTGTCTGGCCAGCCCCGGAGCACAGACAGTTCTCTGCATCTTTTGGCAAGAGGGGTTTTGCTGTGGGTTGAAACTCATTACCTCATTCAATAAAATACCCTGGATCATTCTGTCAAGACGAAGTATCTTTTGAGAGGAAATTTCCATCGTGCATTTGAAATCACAGGCAGAACGGTAGGCTATTAAATGCTAACTCTGGTCCAGCATCTGCAGCGTCCCCTGGCTGGCTTCCACCCACCTCATAGCTCTGTGTAGGGCACCCAATACCTGTGCCACTTTTTAACCCCGAGGAGGAAAACAAACAAACAAAAAAAACCCCACCAGATTTTGTTAATTAATTATACCACATACTGGGATTATCCTACTTGGGCTAACCAGAGTATTTTCAAAACCTATGGATAATAAATATAATGTGCAGCTACTCAGCTGTAGGATAAATAAAGTCCTGATACATGATACAAGCTGGGTCAACCCCGAAAACATTGGGTGGAGTGAAGTCAGTCATAAAAGGTCAAATATTCCAAAGTCCTGTTCATAGGAAATAGGCAAATCCATAGACACCCAATCTTAGTAGTGGTTACCAGGGGTGGGGGGAGGGGAAAGGGGAATTGTTGCTGGGGGGTGGGGCTCAGGACACCCAGTTTCTGCTACTGGTGGTGGAATGATCTGGAAGAGGGCAATGGTGGCAGCTGCACAGGCTGATAAACACCGTGAATGCCACAGGGCTGCACATGGAGAACAACTGTGGAGTTGACCAGAGTGTTGTTATGTGTCTATTTCTATGCCTCCCACACATGGAACAACAATGGATGGTGGAGGAGGTTAGACAGAGGAAGGGTCCAGGTAGCATTCCTGAGGACTGGAATGAGAGGAGACCTTGGAGGGGTGCTGGGGACTCAAAAATGGACCAAGGCCCGGGGGCGGGGGTTGGGCTCTGCAGACCACCCCAAGACTGAGATCCCTCCAGTTGGCTCGTGGAAACTGCGAAAACGGCGATTAGGTCTAGTTTGGTCAGAGACAGTTTCTCCTTCCTGTGAGAGCTGCCCGACTTGCCTGGGAGGTAGCCATGTCCCCAGCTGGTGTCCTTGGGGTGTGTCCAGGTGGTTGTGGTCGCGGGCAGACCCCCGAGAAGCGAGCACCCAAATGCTGGTGTGGGATAAGGCAACCGCTGTGGCTAGAGTCGCCAAGGGGTCACAGAACTATCTGGCTAATCATTTTCCTCTTTTCAGGTCCTGGCCACCACCCAGGGCAGTCTTCCCTTTTAGTATGCATTCCCTCCCTTCCCACCTGCTTCCTACCTGGAATGCAAGGAGCCTGAGGGGTCCTATACCTACCAGACTCATTCCTATCAGGGAGGCAGCCCGGAGTGGCCAGAGTGCACCTGGAGCTTCATGTGACCTATGGGGCATTGCAGGATGGGGTGATGAGCTGGAGACCCTTTCTCGCAATGCCCCGCCTCAGAAGAGCAGCCCGTCTCCGGGATGTGCAAGGCAAGCAGCAGGGCACAGGTGGCACTCTCTGCCCTGGGTCGGCCCAGAGCCATCTTCCATGTGTGGTCAGCACCCTCTCCACAGGCCACAGGGCAGGGCCGGTTCGGGAGGTCAGAGGCCCTCCAGAGCATGCACACTCAGCGTCCAGGATCACCAGAAAGTGGGTTTTGAGTTTCACAGGCTCAGATGGTGTTCATCCCAGGATGATGGAGAAGCAGCTGACTTTAAATAAAATGAGCCCAACATACTGTTTATGACTTTCTGCGTTTGATACACCACACCGGGCCGGCTTAATTCCCCAGGGGGTTAGGCAGAAGGGCTCTGACATCTCACTTTCTCCTCCCCAAATATCAGCAGGTTTCAGCCGTCACCGAATGCCTGGGCTTGCAAGCAACAGGCCACTGCCCTGTCTGTATCTGTCGCTTTCTGAGAGTCTTGGAAAGAAACCGACTCCCCTCCAGAGACAAATGCTCCACAGAAGAATGGCAGCCATCTCCTCTGATGTTTGCCACACGCAGGGTAAAAAAATTCCTGGCCTTTGATGTATGGCGCTTGTACAGCCACAAAGGTCACCCTGAATAATTCAGTATCACAGGCAAACAACTTTGGGTCAGAGAAAATGCTAGCATAAATATTTTCGTTCTTTAGGGATGCCATTGCTTCATAAGGAGGGGGGGGGGTGACGAATAGTTACTTTATCCTGTTCTTCCAAGCTCCTTCTTTCTCCCTAGAAGCCCTGGTGACACCGTGTGTTAAACACCTGGTTGCTTGGTGCAAGGTCAGCAGTTTGGACCCACCGCCTGTCCTGGGAGGGAACGCACAGGCTTTCTACTGCCATCACGGGTGAGTCTCGGAAACTCACAGGAGCAGTCCCGCTCTGCTGCCGGGCCGCCTTGGGTCGGCAGGAAGAGCAGTGGGTTGTCTGCTTCAGTGTAAGCCTTGCAGAGTTCTACTGTCCTCTAGTGCTGTGATGCGTCAGAAGCCACGGGACGGCAGTGGACTTCATGGGTGGGTCTTTCTCCTTAAGGCCCTTGGATGGTGCACTGTTAACCCCTTGCCTGCTCCCCCCAAAGGTCGACAGGTCAAACCCTTCTGCCACAGGAGAAAGGCCTGGCGAGTTGCTCCCAGAAAGATGAGTCAATGAGACGCCCATAGGGTGCTGAGCTCTACTCTCCAAACCGAGCCGGTCCCAGGGAGCAGAATGGATTCATCGGCAACCGTTTGATCTTGGCTTCATCGGCAGAATGTCGCACCACACTGAGAGATCCTGATGAGCGACCGTGCCAGCATTCGTTTCAGAGAGACCTATTCTCGGTAGGGTCCAGGGGTTTCGGCCCTGGGATGTGGCTCTTGGATTCAAGTCTGGTTCGGCCCGAGGCGAGCGGTGGGCGCTGGCGCACACTGTGACTCGTCAAGGAGCCATTTCAGTGCTGAATGAGGGAAGCGGTAGCATCGACACCTCACAGAGGGAATGTGACCACGCAGCGAGACAATCCAGGGAAACCACGTAGCACGGTGCCTGGTGCCTGGAGGGCCCTCAGGACGTGTCAGCAGCGGCCACAGTGCTGCTGGCTGCTGTCGCTGTGACCACTGCCCTCTTGTTACTGGTGTCTCATGGCCGTTCACACTTGAGGAGGGACATGGACTTTGGTTAAACTTCATCTGGGGCATCGGTGAGCCATCAGCACTGCAGGCGAAGAAGACCCCAGCAGGTGCTGGCAGCCATCACAGCCTCCCGACTCTCGGACCCCGAGAACACAGGTCCAAAGCAGTTCTCACGGACCGCATCTCAGCAGTGTGCGTGTGTGCCTGGCTGACTCCGCGTCTGGTAAGGGCAGGCGCTTCATCGTCATCATCCCTGTATCTCGCAGCGCTCAGCAGAGGGGTAAATTGAATGTTCCAAAACCTAAAGCCGCTGAGCTGATTCTGGCTCACAGTGCCCTTTACAGGGTTTCAGAGACTGTCTTCATAGAAGCCAACAGCCGTGTCTTTCTTCCCAGAGTGGCTGGTGGGTTTGATCCGCTGACCTTGTGGTCAGCAGCCCGACACGCACCACAAGGACTTAGCAGACTGTCAGAGTATGCAAAAACCAGCTGCTGAGGTGTTCTGACTGGCCCGACACACACGCTCACTCAAGTCCCACCTTCAGGGAGCTCTGCTGCTTTTGCTCTGTGTTGACACCGGGCATTATGGGGGTTCCCCGGCAGGTGGGTGGGCGGGTGGGCAGGCTCTGAGCAGTGACACACCGACCAGTTTTGGAGCCTAATTTCTGTCCATCTTCACAGAAGGCTCCAAGTTGGCCTGGCCCTGCTATCACTTCGAATGAGAAACCAGCAGAGCAGTCATGGAATAGACCGGGACTCTGGAAGATTCTGTGTCTGTTAAAGTCGAGGTGTGCTCCACGGGCGGATTTTTGGGGAGCAGTAGATCACCAGGGTTTCTTCTGAGGCACTCAAACCTCCAACCTTTTGGCTGGCAGCTTCCCTGCGTGGTACACTTTCGCCATGTGTACCATGCGGGGACTCCAGGTTGTGCTGTTACCAGGCTCCCTCGATGATGACTCACGGTGACTCCAGGTGACGAGACAGGAAACCCCCCCCCCCCCATCTAGTGTTCTTGTCTGTGATCTTTAGGGAAGCAGGACACCAGCTCTTTCTCCCACCAAGCTGTTGGGTTGGGTTTGGACTGCCAGCCTTTCGGCCGGCAGCTGAGCACTTAACCACCGTTCCACCAGGGCTCCAGAGCTCTGGATCACTCTGGAAACAGCCTTGGACACAGAGCTCTGACGACAACAGGGACAGAAAAGCAAGCCACAAAGCTTCAAGACCCTCGACTGGCATCATGACTGAGCTATTTCTATCCAAAATGGGCTCAGCCGGGATGGTACTCTGAGGACGACGGTGCACTTGACCCAAGCCATGGTATTTCCGATGGCCGCATCTGCCTGTGGACGCTGACACGGTATGAAGGAGACTGGAGAAGCACCGATGCAGCTGAGTTGCGGGGCTGGAGGAGAACATTGAGTGTGCCATCGACTGCTCAAAGGACACCAGATCTGTCTTGGAAGAAGCTCGGCCAGAGGGCTCCCTAGAGGGTGTGACTCCCTCTCACAGCGTGGGACATGCTGTCGGGAGAGACCAGTCCCTGCAGCAGGCCATCCTATCTGGGAAAGCAGAGGAGCGGCAAAAGGAGATGGATTGACACGGGGACTGCAAGCATGGCTCGAGTCTAGGGACAATTGCGAGGATGGCGCCAGGATCGCGCAGTGTTTCCTCCTGTCGTGCCTGGGCTATGGGCTGGAACCGACTAGATGGCCCCTCACAACGATGAGCCATTTCTGGACATGTTCAACCACTGCTGTGTGGAAAAGATGCAGCTTCGTCTTGACGGGTGACGGCAGGGAGGGCAACCGCGTCTTATGCCTATTAAAATTCAGCCTTCAGGCATGTTTTATTAAAAAGACTTGTATCACAAACATATGCGGGAGTGCGGTGCACCCTCAGGGTGGACAGCACCCACAAAACACACAGGACACAGCTAGGAGTCTGGCGTTTAGAACCGTCAAGTGGACCATCTCCCAAGCGAGCAGCAGTGGGTTTTACAACGGCAGCTACCACGCTTTCGTGACCGTTGAGGAAATGAAGCAAATAAGAGGTTCTGTTCCAGGCGCACACAGCTCGGCCTGTGCCTCTGACAGGTTGGGATATGCCGCCACGCTTTTTCCCTTATTGTGCTGACAACGACACGACAAAACACACTGCAGTTCAACATTTACTTCTACCTGGGTGAGTGAGTGACGGCTGCGATCGGGGGAAGCAATTTTCACGTATCTATTCTCTGTCCAAAAAACCCATCCTGATGCTTAAAGTACATGTTCATATTGTACACATTTGAAAATCAGATAAAAGGAGGGAAGAAAAAAGGTTCTTATAAAGAAACCACTCGAGCAAGCCATGGGAACAGCTTGGCATGTTCCTTCTGATCTTTTATCCACGCTGCTGTCATTGGATAGATCAGCAGCTCATTCCCAGCCCTTCCCAACACTCCCTGTGGAAGAAGAGAACAGAGCTTTCCCTGTGAAGTCTTGTGATGTCTTTACATTTGCCACAGCTAGCGAACACCAGGACCATCGGTTATCTTCGATGCTTCAAGGACCAGAGCAGCAGCCACCCGTTTCTGTGTCCTTCCACACACTCTGCCAAGACCCCGGCTGGCAGTGAGGGAAACAGGGTGACCAGAAGACACCCAGGAGACCACTGGAGCAGAAGGGGGAGGTGGTCTCACTCACGCTGCAGGGTTTATGTCAGGTTTCCTGCATGAACAGCTGAAGGGTTCAGGATGCTTTCTGTTTGTTTGGATTTGTTGCTTTAAGCATCTACTGATCTCATCAGTCTACACACACACACACACACACACACACACACACGTCATCATCAGTCTACACACACACCACACACACACACCTCATCAGTCTATACACACGCCGCGCGCGCGCGCGCGCACACACACACACACACACACACACGTCATCATCAGTCTACACACACACCACACACACACACCTCATCATCAGTCTACACACACGCACACACACACACCCCTCCTGTTCAATAAATGGCAAAAGTCTACAGTCATCCTTATCAGTTGTGTCCATGAGCTGGGCGGGAGAGCTCACCTAGAACCCAGGCTTTGAGTGCTCACCCGAGTCTCGTTTCCACTCCGTAGCGAGCATTTCCGGGGGAGAGAGACGAGGCTTTCTACTTCTGCAGAGAGTGGCGATATGGGAACGAGAGGGCCATGGCATTGGAACTGACTTGATGGTAGTGAGCGAGCCTTTGGGGAGAGGCTTTTCGCAGAGCTGGCTGGCACTCTGAATGGTGGAAGATGGGGCTGTGCCCTGGTTCCACCTGCAGATTAAAAATCACAGCCCTTGCTCCCTTTCCTGATTCAACAAATGTCTGACGAGTGCGCGGGCGGGGCAGGCCCGTGGTAGGTGCTTAGTGTACAGGCATGAGCAGTTTTGTCCACTGGCTGCATCTCCCAGTGCACTGCACACGCTCTCCTGCAAGAGCCATCAGGAATGGAGGGGCCCCTCTCGCTGCAAACTCGTGGTTCTGGCTGAGGCATGAAGCTCTGGGTCTACTGGAAGGGGGTACGAGAGGGGCCTTTGGGGTGCTGACAGCATCTGGTTTCTTGTTGGGGGGCATTCGCAGGTGAAAACTGGGCTGGGGACATGATCTGGGCGCTTTGCTGCGTGCACTTTTTTTTTTTCCTTTTTAAAAAACAAAACAAAACAAAACATTTTATTGGGGGCTCTCACAGCTCTTATCACAATCCATACATCCACCCATTGTGTGGAGCACATTTGTACATTTGTTGCCATCATCATTCTCAAAACATTTGCTTTCTACTTGAGCCCTTGATATCAGCTCCTCAACCCCCCACCTTCCCTCCCTAATGAACCCTTGATAATTTATCATTTTTCCCCAGTGCATGAACATTATTATTAAAGTGAAAAAAAAAAACCAAACAACTAAATAAATCTCCTGTAAGATTGTTAGGCCCCCGTGGCGCTATCCAGTCAGCACTGGACTGCTAACCATATGGTCGGCGGTGGTTCAAACCCACCGGCCGCTCTGAAGGAGAAGGATGAGGCCGTCTGCTCCCGCAAAGATTTGGAAAGCCTGCATATCAGGCTGCTGTGAATGACTCAGAGGCAGCGGGCTCGGGTGTTTTCAGGGAGACGAGGTGGAAGAGTCCCGCTGCATTCACTTAGAGTGAGGCGAGTATGTAGTGCGGCGCTGTTCCCACATAGAGAAGCGGGCAGGGCTGCAGCCAGAGTGGCATGAGAGATCCCACAGGGTCTCCTTCCCTCATCTGCAGACTCCTCCCACTTCTCCCAGCCCTGCCCTCAGCCCTCATGGGGGTCCTCCCACTGCCGGTGCAGAGACACCACGAGGGGTGCCTCTCGAGGGCAGACGGGGATGCTCCCTCCGTTTAGGAGGCTATGCAGAGAGTAATCCCCACATTGGAACTGGGGCAGTCAATGTCTCCAAATGTTGCCAAAAGTCTTCTGGGGCCCACACATAATCTGGTGTCAATTTGACGATTCAGCGTGAAGGGGTGGAGTCTAGCCTGTCAATCAGGTAGTAGCTTGATGACCTCGTTTGGAGGCGCTAAAGAGATAAATAGCTTGCTGGAGGTGGGACACATGCTCACTCCCTGCGAGGCATCCCTGTAGAGAAGACGCATGGAGAGAGGCTGATGGAGTCAGAGCTCTGGAGCCAGAGAAGCCATATGAAGACCCCTGCCAGTGCTGAGATGCTTACAATGCCACTGGATCCACAAGACTTGCCACCACTGGCCTGTGATCTTCCTGCACTTGGCGTCATTGCATGTGTTGTGTGAGTCTGAAGAGGACTTTATATATCGGTATCAGACATATGAGCTAATCACTGATTTATGGACTTGATTTGGACTGGGCTGGGATGTTTTCTCAATATTCAACTGCTATTGTATATGAAACTCTTTCTCATACACATGAGTGTCTATGAATTTGTTTTTCTAGTCTACCCAGACTAACACAGGTACCCTGGTGGCACAGTGGCTATGCGTTTGGTTGTGATCTGAAGTTTGAAACCAGCTACGTGGGAGAAAGACTGGGCTTTCTACTCCCATAAACAGCTAGTCAGCGTTGACCGGCTGGGAGTGAGTTTTTTGACTTTTGAGTATGTAGAAGCGGCAGAACACTTGGTTGCAAACCTTGCCTGTGGGAAGCTGATGGTCTAGAGAGGGACTGACAGACAGAATGGCAAAGGACGTATCATGGGGCTTTGAAATGATCTTAGCCAGTGTGGCTGTTAATAGAGACCACAGGTGGCAGCTGTAGGAACAAGGACTTATCTGCTCACAGTTCAGGAGGCTAGAAGTCTGAATTCAGCCTCCGGGCTCTATGGCAGTGGTTCTCAGCCTTCCTATTGCTGTGACCCTTTCATACAGTTCCTCATGTTGTAGTGACGCCCCCAACCCTAACATTTTTGTTGCTACTTCATAACTATAATTTTGCTACTGTGATGTATTGGGTGACCCCCGTGAAAGGGTCGTTTGACTTCCAAAGGTGTCGTGACCCACAGGTTGAGAACCGCTGCTTTAGGGGAAGGCTTTCTCTATGCTGGCTCTTGGGGAGGGTCTGGAGTCACTGAAATGTTCCTTCACATAACCACCTGTGGTTGGGGCTCAGTGCTGGCTGGAGCCACTCTCAGCGTGGTCCACAGACCAGCAGAACTGCCACCCCACCGAACTGCATCAAAATCTTCATTTTCAGCAGTCACAAGTACTTTGAGAAGTGCTGTCCTAGAAAGGGTGTCTCAGCACCGGTCACAGGAGACCCACCCTACGACCTTTTATTCCACTGCCCAGACCCCTGCTGGGGCAGACAAGCCAGAATCTCTGGGAACAGGGCTCCCAAGGGATCCCACTTTGCACCCACTGATCCCCATACTGCTCCGAGTTTCTGGCTGAAAGAGCCCACCGTGTCCCCTTTCTGCCTAGATCTAGATCCAGTTCCTGAGGACTGGGCTGATTCCCTGACCACCCTGCCCTCCACCTGCAGGGCTGCCAGGGCTAGGCTCACCTCCTGCCACTTCTCTGGCTTTCTGGCAACCTCTGTGCTCAGCCTAGGACACCCACCTCCTTGTGTGCTGAGGACACCTTCTCCTCCTCAAAGCCCATTTCCCTCGGGCCTCACTGAGCCCTGGGGGAAGAGCAGAGGGGCTTCACCCCGACGTGGGGTGGCTGGCTGCCCTGGGAGAAGCCGAGAAGGGTCCTTCTGCGGTCGCACAGGCACAGCGGGCACAGTAAGGGTCTTGTTTTGAGGTACCCTCACCCTCAACGAGCCGAATCCGAGCATGGGGGCCACACCTGCAAAGGAACTCGGAGACTGAACTGGCTGCGTCTGGACAGAAAAAAACCCACGTCTACCTTGATCCCCCAGTGTTGCCCACGCCACATGGCAACCAGACAAATCCTTCAGGTCCTCGTCATCATTGCTGCTGCGGTCTGGGTTGAGAGCAGTTTGAATTCAGACACTGCATGCTTCACCTCCGACTGACTCAGCGTGAAGGCTCTTGTACTCTGAACACTGAGCTGGAGTGGGGAGCACCTTTCCAGAGAGGATTCCTTTCCCAAGAGCTGGAGGGGGAACACCTTTCCAAAGAAGGGAGGTAGGGAGGGGAGGCAGGACTCTCTCCCAATTGACACCGGGCACTGCCATAGCAGGCTCAGTCCTATCTGGGCCTGGTAGCTTCTGAACCAGACAGGGGGTGGGTGAGCACAGCTCCTGATGAATTCCCACCCCCTGCTGGTGCTCTGGAAGGGCCTCTGCTCCCCAGGGCCCACTTGGTACTGGAATTGTTAGGTAGCTAGAAGCAGAACTAGGAGTTGTCCCTCTACTTGCCGAAGCCTCCCTCCCCCTTCCAGAAAGTTGGAAGCTGCTTAAGGCTGGAAGGCATGCTTACATGCAAGCTCCCAGTCAGGAAAGGGTGGGACACCTGGGTGGGACCCCATCCAGGCCAGGTGGGCTTAATTCAGCCAATGGGGTCGACCAGTGCCATTGACCATGCCTCCCAGCAAGGGAGGTGGGGGGGGAAACTACCGAGAAGCCAGAAATGTTTCTCTCTTGCTCTCTCCCAGCGACTGACACACATCTGTGCCACTTCTATCCTCTATAAACTCACTTGGGTCACAAACCAGGCTTCAGTGTGAATTCTTTCTCAAGTGAAGCCAAGGACCGAGGTATCTCTCTCCCACAAGAGACCTAACATAATCTCACCAGGCAGGGCTCAGGGAAGAGTGGTCCTCCATTCCTCTCAAGGACAGTGCACACGTCTAAGTTCCCAAGAAATCCCAAGGAAAACACCTCTCAGAGGCTCTCCTTGAGCTCACAGAACTCAATCAAGTTTTTGCAACTCTGTGTCCATTAGGTAGCTAGCTTAGGGACAGGAGGTTGTCCCTCCCATGTGTGCAAAGGCCCTCATAGGGGAGGCTGGAAAGATACCAGGCAACCATTAGACACCTATGAAGACCCCAAACTGAGCATGCTCACACACAAGCCCCTGAG
>NW_022111368.1:26346568-26353816 GCF_000313985.2 Echinops telfairi | reverse complement strand
TCTTCCCCACATGGTTGCTCCTGCCCAGTTGTGAACCCCAGCGCGGCTCCCATGCAGCTGGGCACACTTCCCAGATATAGCATGCACTCCGTGCACTCCTCTGAGACTGTAAAACCTGAAGCTTTTCCTGTCTTTCCCCAAAACCCACTTGGATCACACAACGTGCTTCGGCATGAATTCTTTCATCACGGAAGCAACGAACCGAGGCCTAACCCACTCCAGAAACCTCACATTTCTTCTCCCCTCTTCAGACCACCCTGGTGGTGGCATGGTCATGGGGAGCTCATGACTCCCCACAAGTATTCTGCACACATGCTCTGGCCTCTATGTCCCACGCAATGGTGCCTTCATCATTTCCTGCAACAGGGATCATCCATTCTAGCATACTGTCTCATGCACCTGAGATGTGGGCAATTCAGAGTGTGGCTATTTTGTAGGAACCGGTATCACATTTTGTAGTTAAACAAACAAAAAAGGTTTTCTGATGCAAGGGATTGTATTAGGAAATGCTGGAAAGAAGAAGAGGAAAACGTAGAGCAAACCTCAAACTCATCACAGAGACCAGGCTGACAGGTGGGGCGGAGATGGAGGTACACCCAAGATTATGGCCCTTATTCACCCTTTCATATCTGGAGCCAAACTCACCGCACCCCTGCGGCTCAGCTGTCAGGTCTGTAAGGGGAGTGCCAATGTTAGGTAGGGTTCACACCTTACAATAATCAACCATAATAGATTAAAAGGGCAACCTTCACTCAAGAACAACATTTAAAAAAACAAACCAAAAAACTTGAGAAAGAACGAGGCATGGAGACAGGAAACTCCGGGCAGAAGTGCTCGAGGTTAGATTCTACTGAGGGGTTAGCAATAAACAAGAGGAAACAAAATGTGTACCCATTGTTGAAACGGACGATCTGTGCTGTAAACCCTTACCCGACACACAATAAAAAGTTCACAGCAAAACAAAAAATGCTTTTGCTGACCTGTGCGCCAAGTTTAACGATGAACCCCATTTTCCTGACGAAATTAAGACTCGGAGGACAAAAAACATTCACTTGCTCAGCATCCCCCAGCCTATGGACCTCCGAGGCAAACCTCCAAATCCATGTTTCTCAGCCTCACCACCCAGCCAACTGCCTGGCTTCCTTCCTCCCTTCTTCCCAGATCCTTATGTCAGGCAAAGGTGGCCTCACACCACCCACTGCATGCTGGGTGCACAACACACACAGGAACTCCACTAAGAAAACCACCAAGAAACCCTCCTGGGTGTTCTCCAGTGTCAGCGAAAGGGAAGTGTGCTCAGAGCCAGCAGGGGGGTGTGCAGAGGGCCAGGGGAGCTGGCGATGGACTTGGGCTGGATGGGCCCTCGTGCAGGGAGTGGCCGAGGAGTTTAGAGTTGCAGAAATGCAGGTTGGGCCAGCATCCCAAAAGCTTGAATTGCACAGTCCATCGGAGAACAATGGGAGGCGTCAGGGGTTTTCTAAGAGAAGAGTTCATTTCCTGAACAAGGACTGAGTTGGCGTGAGCAAGTATCAGATTAAAGACGAAGGAGGCTGATATGGGGGTGTGGGCAAAGGGGTGGGGGTGGGGGGGCAGGATGAAGACATTTCAAGTTAGTATGACCCGAATATACTGAAAGCCCTGGCTGGTGGTGCAATGGGCTAAACATTAGGCTGCTAACCCCCAAGTTCAGCAGTTCGAAACTAACAGCTCCTCTGCTGGAAAAAAACGAGGCTTTCTACACGAGTAAGGAGTTAGTCTCAGAAACTCTTGGGGGGGGGGTGTTCAGCTCCCTTCTTTAGGGTCACTATGAGTTAGAGCCTATTCGACGACAGTGAGTTTGAGTTTTTCTGAGATTGAGAACAAACTGACAAGGGGAAAAACACAACATTTTTCATCTCTATGCTTGAAAAAGAACTAAAATTAGATTTATAACACTTTGCTGGCATGAGGGGCCGGAGAAAAGGGCAGCTTCTAATCTGCTGGAATAAACTCATATAGCCTTTGTGGAGGAAAAGCTGAAGTTGTCTATTAAATTAAAACTGCACATGTGCTATGAGCCAGAACTGTCACAGTAGTTGTATACGCAGAATTACAATCGACAAGAATGGTTATTGCAGTGCTTCTAGCAAGAGGGAACACACACACACACACACACTCAAAACCACTAGCATGCTCGTAGTAGAGGGGGTGGTTAATTAAAACACGGTATGCATATATAATTAACCGATAATTATTGTTGTTGGGTACCATTGAGTTGGCGCCGACCCATTGCGACCCTATGCTACAGACAAGAGAACCAAACACTACCCGGTCCTGCGCCATCCTCACAACTGTCCCTGCACCTGGGACCATCGATGCAGCCACTGTGTCCATCCGTCTAGTGTAGGGCCTTCTGTTTGGCTTCCCCTAGTTAGCTCCTAAAAAGAATGAGGTCAAGAGACTCATTCTGATTAGAAAAGATACCCATGCTTTTATTATGGAGTAAGAAATACTAAAGAGCAAAAAAAAAACAATACCTTAATAAAAAGGATTTCTGTGATTAAAAACAGAAAAGGACCCAGGTGCCTAGATCTGCATGCGAACACGAGGGAGAGAGCTGGAAAGCAGTGGTTCCCACTGCAGGCTGGAACTGGAGGGTTTCCGAGAAGGGTGAAAGGGGGAGCCGCTATCTCTTTATTTGTGTCATTTAAAAATTTACTCGAAATTTCATTTCAACTCATCACGACCCTGTGTACAACCCAAAGAAACACAGCCTGGTCCTGCACCATCCCCACAATCCTGGATAGGTTTGGGGCCATGGTAACAGCCACTGGGAGGCCACTCGCCCACCGGCTCACCCCTGGATGACGCTGTCAATTCTGCAGCGTGCCCACTGAGAACCTGTCCTTGGGGTGGGGGAGGAACTGTCACAGGATGTTGGACTACCTCCAAACTCATTGCCACCAAGTCACTTCTGACTCATAGTGACCCTACCGGGCCGAGGGGAACTTCCGCTTCAGGTTTCCAAGGCTGCAAATCTTCGAGGAGAAGCTGCTGGCGCTGTGGCTAGTAGCCCAATGTGGAACCCACCGTGCCACTAGGGAGCCTGTTGGAGTCTGTGACTCGGATCTCGGCCTCAATTAACCTCTTCTTCTTTCCTTTTGATAACCTGTTGCTTTTGAACTCTTTCCTTCCACCATAGTCAGCAAGTATTGGTTAAAACCAGATCTGGCCCACCAACATGTACCAAATGGGCAGTTGCAATCTATGGTTGAGCCCTGAACAAAATGTCACCGCCAAGATGTCACTAGACAACTCAGGCAATGTTTAGAAAAGAGGAGTCTGCCAAGTAATTTCCTGGCCAGCAATCATAATCCCATCCCAAGACATCATCACGGCCATTCCTCAGGAATCTGTCACACATGGAGAGTCCCCTCCTGGGATACACGTACAGAACTACACATCCCCCGGTTGGGGTGCTTGCCTTGGCAGCCTTAGCCCCATCTTGCTCCTTGATCCATCAAAGAAAGCTTTCCTTCCTCACTGTCATCCAGGCTTTGCCTTTCTGAAGCCGCTCGATTCGAGACTTGATTGGTAACTGTGCCACCTCATCTCCCTCTTTACGCAAGTAGAAGCTACATCCGTCTTCCTGGTCTATGAGCAGCGGAAGGCTGAAGACAAGTTCTCTCCAGAACACTCTTGTCTTCGTCTCTTTAGGTTTTTTAAAAAAAACTATGTTGAGTCAAAGCATTGCCTTCTGAGGGGGGTCTAGTGAATTAGTACACTCGGGGCAGATGGATGGATAGAGTCAGATTTCCAAAGGACACCCTTGCAGGGTAGCCCTTACTACCGTTGAAGAATGAGTGGGTATGGTGTCTTGATGGAAAAAAAAAATCATCAGTGCCACTTTCCTGATCTTTTGCTCACCAAAGCTGCCTCAAACTTTTAAAGACGTCTTCATGAGAAGCTCCCATGACAGGCCTGTATCCTTTGGGGAAAAAATTATCATGATGACCCCTTGGGAATGCCCACACCAGTCACCATAACCTTCTCAGCTGGCCTCTCTGACCACAGAGACACATTTAAACATGTTTTGTGTGGACACCCCACATGCATGAACTAGAATCCCATGCAGCAATGCTTTGTGACTTACCCTCAGAGGAAGATTCTGGTTAGCTATTTCTTCTTGAATGAGTTTAAGTCTCTTTCCAGGAATTTGCTAGTTTCATCTAAGTTGTCGAATTTGTATGCATAGAATTATCCATGGTATTCCCATTTTAAATTTGGGCTATATCCTTTTGCGTTCCGGATGTAGTAATTTGTGTCTTCCTTCATTACTTCGATTAATCTGACTAGAGCCCTCTAATTTTGCTTTGAAGGACCATTTTTGGATGCTATTGATTTTTCGGTTTGTTTTACCTTTAGAGGTTTAGTGCACTCTTCTTTTTTGGTTTGAGTGAAAGCTAAGATTATTTCTTTGAAACATTTCTTCTTTTCTAATATGTTTGTAGTACTACAAATGTGCTTGACACAATGGATGGATGTCTGGATTGTGATAAGAGTTGTATGAGCCCCCAGTAAGATGACTAAAACAAAAAGGTTGCAGTCCTATAGTCTATTGTCGTACCGCTTCATCAGAATTCTACAAATTTCACACCGTATTTTCAATTTAAACCTGTTTTCTAATTTACCTCGAGGCTGTCTCTTTGATCCCTGGAATATTTAGTCTTGATCTCTCTACCTCGTCCACCAACACCATTCTATTCACTAATCTACCTTTCAAAGTCCTTGATAGTCACATTAGATATTGTGCTACTTTAAAAAATAAAAATACTTAGGAGACATTGAATGGTGTGTTCTTACTTAGAACTGCAAGTTCCCCTTTGTGTAATTTTTTAAGCCACAGAATT
Source organism: Echinops telfairi (assembly GCF_000313985.2). Lineage (NCBI taxonomy): Eukaryota > Metazoa > Chordata > Mammalia > Afrosoricida > Tenrecidae > Echinops > Echinops telfairi. The sequence goes on along the minus strand of NW_022111368.1, from coordinate 26,348,927 downwards.
TATTTTTACACTCTTTTTACAGTTTTCCTATCATCATTTGTCATGACTGGTTTGAATATGTGATTAGCGAGGGGGCCATGGGGAAGGACGAGCTTTGGAGTGAGATGTCAAGGTGAGGATGAGCATCTGGCAGTTACGTGCCTGCTTTGGCAGAGGGAGTCAGGGGAGAGGGAACTTCAGGAAAGGGGTGGGAGTCCAGGCTGACTCCTGGGCGGAGACCAAGTAAAGGTTCCTTAAGTGGGAGCCAGAGAGAGCTAAGAGGATGCTCTGCTGTGAGGGAAACAGAAGCCAACAGTGTGGACATCCTTGGCCAGGAAGGAACTAATATAGGTTTCTGATACCCTCCAGTTTATTAGGAAAGGGCATAGGGAAGCGTAAGCTGGGGGGAAAGGCCATCATTAAGAAGTCAAGAGAGATGAACATAGTTACATGCTGCTTAACACCCATTCAGGCCAAGTCCAATGGTATACATGTCCACGGTCCATGAGCTTTTATTAAAGGGAAAGCAGCTCTTCTGTTCATTGTTTTAAAGAGTCTCTCGCTCTGGCCAGGGAAGAAAGAAGGCCTAGAACCAGGGACAGTGAGGTCTCTGAGGCTTGGTCCAGTGGGCAGGGAGGAGGCAGAAGCAGGTGGTGGGGGGTGGGGCTGCTCCTGTTCATCAGGTAAGTGGAACTGCAGGTGGGGCTGGATGTGCTCTGCTTCCTCCCCACGAGATTCCTCTTGCTCCACTCCCACTGTCTCCCTCTCATCTGCTACCGCGACCCATCCCACTGCCTCCTCCGGAAGCTCCAGTCCCAACAGCGGCGGCGGCGGCGGCGGCGACGACAGGAAGTGGGCTGGCATCGCTTTTCATGTGAGGTGTTCCCACAGTGTCCAAATCACGTAACGTCCTGTTTAGCAGAACTCATTTTAGGTGTTAGGTGGCACATACCTGTTCATCTTTAGGGTGTTACAAAACAAACAAACCCAAACACCAAACTCGCTGTCACCGAGCCAGTTCTGACTCACAGTGACTCTAGGACAGGGGAGACCAGGCCCCTGTGGGTTTCTGAGACTGAAACTCTTTGCGGGAGTGGAAAGTCCCGTCTTTCTCCCAAGGAGCAACTAACTGGTGGTTTTGAACCACTGATCTCAGCCTGACACATAACCGCCATAGAGCTCAAAACCCACGTGCAGCTGACTCAAGTGAACTTGAATATCCCTGAGGTAGCTGTGCCAGGAGAAAAGGGAGACAGTCTCTTTGAGCTCATTTTTCACAGGAAATGTACCTGACAACCCAGGTGTCCATCTACGTACTCATAGAGCAGCGGTTCTCAACCTGTGGGTTGGGACCCCTTTGGAGGTTGAGCAATCCTTTCACAGGGGTTGCCTGATTCATAACAGTAGCAAAATAACAGTTATGAGGTAGCAAAGAAAAGAATTTCATGGTTGGGGGGTCACCACAACATGAGGAACTGTATGAAAGGGTTGCAGCATTAGGAAGGTTGAGAACCACTGGCCTAGAGCATCCAGCTTCCACCTGCTTCCCCAAGGTTCCTTCCTGGCAAGACCCAATAGGAAGAATTGCCCCTGTGGCTTTGAGACGGTGACTCTAAAGGAGTAGAAAGCCCCGTCTTTCTCCTGCAGAACAGTTGGTGGTTTTGAACTGCTGACGGTTCAGTTAACAGCCCAACTCGTAACCACTTTTCCACCAGCCCAGGGCTGTACATATGGAAGGGGACCATGCTGAACAAATGGTCCTGAAGGAGTACTGGGACCGAGGGAGAGAGGGTCACAGAGACACTGTGTCAGCTGCCTGTCTGTGGGGACTGTGCTCTGACTGCAGGGTGAGGCTGTTCATCCAATGAGGCCTTAGGATGGCCATTTGTCCCCGTACCTCCCAACACATCTAACACAGGATTACGGCTATGTAAGAAATAAACTATGCACACACCCGTACCAACCAACCAACATACCAGAAACAAAAGGCCAGCAGGGAGTGGACTTCTAAGTGAGTAGTGGCTCGTTAAACTTTAGTTTACCATGTTCCCACAAAAGACTCTCTTAGGTCTTTTAGTTTCCGTTCAGAAACTGCTTCCTGGTCTCCAGTTTAGGCAGGGCAGCAAGGTTACCCCACAGGATGATGTGTCCTGCATAAACGGGCATGGCTAATCAACCTGGGCCATTTCCCTCCCATGGCAAATTAACATATGGTGTTCGAGGTGTGCAGACAGGCCTCCTTCACGCAAACGCTGTGCCAGGCATTGCAGTAACCATTTCAAGTGGCCCCTTAGTGGCCCAGTCACTTACCAGCAGGGTTTTTTGCCTATTCATTCTAACACCTCAGCATTCTCCGCTGCTTCCGAAGTGCCTCTCCCTT
>NW_022111368.1:26343496-26346468 GCF_000313985.2 Echinops telfairi | reverse complement strand
CACACACACACACACACACACACACACACACACATTCTCATGACTCATTTGTGCAGTTCCCTTGCTGGCCCACTGGCTTCTATTAATAAAAGAAACTGGCTAAAGGAGTGTGTTTAGGTCCCCTGCAAAATAGCCATTTCCAACCAAGTTCCAATACATGGAAACTGCTACCAAAAAATGACAAATGCAAAAGGCATTAAAAGGCCACCTATTTTTGTCTCTGCTCATTTTAATTACTGCCCCCCCCCCTCCCTTGGAAAGACAGCGTCTTCAAAGATTTGTTTTGTGCCTTCCCAATCTTAACTCCATCTCTCCTTTGGGACAGGGAGTTAACTTCCACTCTCAGGGGCAGGGCCAGGGCTGGGGTTGGGGAGGGCTCACCTTTTTCAAAGACCGATGCCTCCAATAAATGGGATGCTGCCCATGTGAGCCTGATTATTAAATGGGAGGAAATTCTTTCTTGGGGAGAAAGGAAGAGCCAGGCTCATTTTCCAAGATGTTTTATTTATTTATAACCAAGACATTGGCATAGGGCCCTGCGAGGACCTGCGTCCAAGGAGAACCTGCATCCAGCCTTGTGGAGGTTCTGAGGTAACAAGTGGCAGCAGATTTCCTGTGAGCCAAGGGAAGGGGAATGCTATCTCCTCTCAGGGGGCATCCTGAGGCTTTCACACCCTCCCCCCCGGTACCTTACGTCATTGACACACCTTGCTTCTCAGGACTTACACAAAATCCTCATGTGTTTAGTTTTCCTAGAACTCTTTGTTTCTCGACCCCTTGCTTCCCTCTACCTAACTCTTAAACAGGATGTCTGTGCTACTAGACAAAAAATGTTTTTCTTCTTCTAGGTCCCTCACATCAAAGTTTTCACTGAAAGTGTTTACACATGCTGTGGAAGTCTAGAAAGGTAGTCCGGAAGTCTCTGGGTGGCTCACAGGACTTGTGCTCAGTGGCTAATCCCAAGGTCTGGCCTCATTTGCACAGCAGAGAGGCCTGGCGTGCTGATTCAGCTTTGACAACAGCCAAGAAAACCGTGCCCACGGAGGAGTTCCACTCCCTCGCTCCCTCATGGCTTGCCATGAGCCAGGGTGGTCGGGCCCAAGTGACTTCTCACCAGATACACATCGATGCAGCTGAAGAACAGTGAGAATCCCACGGATGGTCGGAAACAGAACAAACACAAGGCACCCGTCTTGGAAGTGCCATCCGAATGCTACGGAGCTAGGGGCAAGGAGGGCGAGGCTGCATCTCCCTGCCTCGGCATGTTGTCAAGAGAGCAGTCCCTGGAGAAGGGGTCCTGCTTGGGAAAGTGGAGGGGCAGTGGAAAAGAAGAGGACCCACCACCAGATGGACTGACGCTGTGCCTAGACCACGAGGGGCTCAGGCCGGGGCAGAGTGGTGGGGATGGCGCTGGAACGGGCGGGGGTTCCCTCTCTTAGACACAGGGTGGCCATGAGTCGGAACCCACTGGATGGCACCTGACAGCAACCGTCCACCTAGTGTGGACCTCCCCTGCCCACGGCCGCACCCGCCTGCCCGGCGCAGCACTTACCGGCCGCTGGGTGCGCCGACGACGGCTTCTCCAGTGGCTTGCTCTCCCTCTTGGCCTCCTGCGCTGTGGCGCTCGGCTCCGGCTCGCCTGCGCCCCTCAGGGTCCAGAGTGGGTGTGTGCCGCAGCCACAGCCTGTCCTGGCCTTTGTCCCTCAAAGACCACCCACCTGGGAGGTCATGCCCAGCAGAGTGTGGACCATTTCCTCTCCTGATGGCATAGTGGTTATGTGCTGGGTTGCTAACTGCAAGGTCAGCAGTTTGAAACCACAAGGTGTTTCACGGTGAGAAAGAGGCAGCTTTCTACTCCTGCACAGAGATACCGTTCTGTGCGGAAACCCACAGGGGCAGTTCAGCGCTGGCCTATAGGGTCAAAGTGAGTCAGCGTTGCCTGATGGCAGTGAGTTCACTGTCCCCTTCACATTAAAATGAAGATCCCACCTGCGCTCCCACAGTAAGTTTGACTCTTTCATTAGCCAATTCTCCTCTGCTATTTCTGTAGCTTAAAAAAAACCACTAATAATCGTGGATGGATGAAACGTTTCTCTTCTGCCGTTTAAGCAGAGCTTTATAAATATGGGTGTGCATTTTCTTTTTGAATCAAGAGAAACACACACACACACACACACACACACACACACACACACACACACTTTAGGTCTTTAACTCCAGACCCTTCCCGGCATCTTGCAGTGAACAAAGCCTGGCAGCTTAGGCTGAGGAAGTGATAAATAATTAATGTGCTGAGTAGTGCCCTTTTAAGCCTCTTTCCCAGCTCTCATGATGAGCCCGAGCATCCTGGGAGAGACATTTCCAATTTCCAGCCATGATGGGAGATGGGTGCTGATGTCAGGATTTTATCTTCAAGCAACAACCCCTCCCCTCCTTTGCTATTTCAAGGGCTGTTGGAATCACTCTACAGAGGCTTCAAGAACCACTCTGAAATTCTGCAGAGCACACCATCAGCTACCGCTTGAACTGCTCCAGGTGCGGGACGGATTACGGGAACGCAGTGGCAGCCCTTGCAGTCAGACATCCCCCATGAGCCAAGGGGGCCTTGGACCAGAACGGCCACACATGCCAGCTCTTCGGGGCATTTTCTGGAGCTTCCTGAAACCACCTGCTCCATTAGGTGTCACCATAGGAGCCCATCGCATTTTCTACAGGGCACTGTTACTAACTTCCTAGGAGGGAGACAGAAAAGATTAGCATTTCTCTAATTCCTGGTGTGTCTCTCAGCTTCCCTCCTGGGAGAGCCAAAGCTCCCCAGGAGAGCAATCCAGTTGAGTTCTCTCTGGGCCCCACAGCGCACTATTGAAATATTATCCTAGGCCTGGAGTAGCCACTTAAAATATGCTCAACTTTTTGTCTTGTTAGAAAATCCACCACAGAAAAGTTCTCCCTAGGGCCCTTATCCATAATCT
>NW_022111368.1:26341684-26343396 GCF_000313985.2 Echinops telfairi | reverse complement strand
CTTGTGTTTCAAGCAACTCTTGGGGACCTGTGGGCTTGCGGCAGGGGCAGCGGGCGCTTCCTTCCCTGCTCCCTCGGGGCTGGGCACAGCCAGCGTCACTGCCACATCCTTCTGGACACTTGGGTCTGTCCCTTCTGGACTGGAGGGTGTCTCCGAGGTGGTAAGGGTGACAGTCTTGGGTGGTGCCATGTCCTCTGGGATGCAGACGGACACTGGATTCCCGCTTTCACCAGCAGCACACACCTCCCCATCAGCTGTGTCCACAGCAGGGGGACACCCGCCAGCAATGGGCAGCTCTTCCCGCTGGCTTTCAACACCGCCGGCATCAGGCTGTGGGGCTGGGGTGCCTTCTGGTGGAGGCAGGGACTCCAAGCAGAGTGCTGGGCCTGGGTCAGGCTGAGTGACCTCTGGGGTGGCCATGTGTCTTGGGGGTTCATCTCCAGGTAAGCTCTCTTCTTCCACACTGGCACTGAGAGCGGGGCAGTGCTGCAGGCGTGCCCGTCTCAGACGGGGGCCCCCGGGGAGCAGCATGGGGGTCGGCTCTCCCAGCTCGGGGCCTCTGTCCAGCCCCAAATCCTGCTGCCTAGCACTGGGGTTTCCCTCTGTGCTGACTTTGAACAGCGGACTCTCGTCCTCCTCCTCCTCCTCTGGGGTGCAGGTCAGCTCACTCAGGCATTCCGACTGTGCACGCTGCGAGAGATGGAAAGGACAGGGGGAGTCAGCTTTCCGTTGGGTTTTTGGGAGCCCCATCACATCCCCGTTTCCTTCCCGGAATGTTAATGGTTGGAGGAAAGCGGCATCTCTGGGATGCACTTCCCCAGGCATTCCCACACACACGCATCTCTCCTGAGTCCTCCCTTACTGGCCTGTTAGAAACCCTGGATCACAAGCTTAGTTTCCCACAGAACTGTGGCAGCAAGGCGCTCCAAATCAATGCTGTCTCTGGAGACTGGAGAGTCTCCAGGGGAGGGGGGCAAGTGTGTCAGTGCTCCAACTATACGAAGCAAAAGGTTTGTGGTTCAAGTCCATCCAGAGGTGCTGCTGCAGCAAGGCCTGGTGATCTGCTCCTGGAAGCTCACAGTCTTTGAGAACCCTATGGAGCCCAGTTGTATTCTACACACACAAGGTCGGCGTGATGACAACTGCGTGCATGTATATGTAGCTTTTTATAGCTACTGGAGCCAAGCCACAGAACCAGTGGCCACCTCTCTGTAGAGGGAAGTCAAGAGAAAACTCTATGTTGGCCTAGTGCCCGCCAGACTTTGTGCCCCACACTTATTAGTTCACTCAACCCTTGATCTGGGATAAGCTTGCCAGCTCCTTTTTTACGCTTAAAGAAATAAGAGAGGTGAGGGGTCAGGACCATGTGTGGTCAAGGTTGAGCTCACTGGGGGGCTCTGCTGAAGAGCCGAAGGGCTTCCTACGTCCCTGTGCAAGGCTCTCTCTCTCCAGCGTTCCCATCTTCCCCGGGGCATCCATCAGCACAGACAGACCGCTCTTTCATGTGGCACCTTCTACGCACGCACGCACAGCCCATGGCAAGGCCAAATGCTCAGCCGCATTTAAGTCCTCTTCCGTCTCCTCTTAGACTGTTGCGCCTACTGCTACTGTGGTCAAGCCCTTACCACAGAGCACATCAGGCCCTGGACCTGCGCAACACCTCCCTGCACTTCTGGGATGCTCTGCCAGCACATGCCAGGACTGTTTCATGG
>NW_022111368.1:26325330-26338800 GCF_000313985.2 Echinops telfairi | reverse complement strand
TATCCCATCACTCATAACATTTAGGGTCTGCAGCCTAGTTTGGTGGGTTGGATCTGAGATCTGAAAAGCGTGGGAGTGTCCGTCTAATACACACTTTCTGGTGCCGACGGGTCCAGAGCAAAAGAGAAAGGAGTGAACCAGGGACTCGCAGAGACCGGTCCCCAGGACCAACGCTCCGCCTTGTTTCCCAGAGCTGGCGATACCACCTCCTGACGGCATTGGAATGATTCAGCGCGGCTACGAAAACAGACCCCTATACTGTATCCTCAATGTTGGCCTTCAGTACAAACACTTACTTGCCAGGGTGGGCGCAAGGTAATTTTTTTTCTGATAAGGAGGTGGTATACTAAGTCTGGGGAGCTGTGGCTGTTGTGAGCCACTGCCCAAGCTCCACTGAGGCAGGAGGACTCCACGGTGCCTGAGCAACCACTGACCATCCCGAGCTGGGCCGAGTAAGAGCACACTGGGAGAACAGAAGGAAGAGGACCTTAAATTCTTCACAGAAAAATCGAGAATTACCAGACCAGTCCTCTCCAAGCCTTTTGCCCTAAGATACTCTTTAAATCTTAAGGCCAAACCAGCCCCTGTAGGACCCTTTTAGCGAAATAACAGACCAACTCACAAAATAAAGACGACTACCTGTGGGTATTGTGCTCCTTTAAAAAATCACCCACCTGAGAACAGAGTCAACAGACTGACTCTACACTTACTGCCAAATGAGTCGATCCTACAGCGACCCTACAGGAGAGGGTAGAACTGCCCTCTGTGGGTTTCTGAGACTGTAACTGTGGCAGTTACATGATCTCCTGGCAACTTGCAAAGTTGTGGAATACAGCCTGTCAACCAGGCCTCCGTGTGGGCATGGCCTTCTCCTGAGGATTCTGGGAATTCCTGTATTCTGCCTGGGAGAGACTCTCTGCTTCATCTTCCTGCTGAAAAACCACATGGAGCTACGCTGATGCAGCCAGAGCCCTGGGAGCTGGCGGAGCCATGTGGAGACTCACACCAGCGCCAAGATGCTTCTACCACTACTGGATCCACAAGACTTTCCACCCACTGGGCTGTGATCTTCCCGAGCCTACATGCATGCATACAGCATCATTGCATGGCTTTGTGAGTCTAAAGAGGATTTTATGGACTAGTATTGACATATGGGGTAATATCGGACTTATGGACTTGATCTGGACTGGGATGTTTTCTTAATGTGCAATCGCTCTTTGATATAAAGTTCTCCTTATACACATAGGAATGTCTATGAATTTGTTTCTCTAATCAACCCAGACTAACACAGTAACTATGGGAGGAAAGAGCCTCGTATTTTCCCCAGTCAAAAATGACCTTAAAACAAAGATGAGAAGTCTGCTGGGGTGGGGGTGGGGGGGCGCGGAAGCAGGTAAACTAGGCTCATGCAAATGGAGTAACCATAAGCAATGAGAATGTTCTTGCACTGAGAACAATATACCCAAGGTTGCTGAACAATTCATGTAGACTTTGTTGAACGGGAACCTATGCTGCTGTGTCAACCTTCACTGAAAATAATACTAATATCAAGTAAATATTACTAAAAACTAAGTCAAGGAAGAGAATAATAGCTGTACCTAGGGGCAGAGGGAGGGAATGCTGCTTTTCCATCTGGACCATGAGCCAGGCTTCCTTCTGTCACCATATCTTAGCCAACTTTGGCTAGTTGCTCACTCCGGCCTGGGCTACAGACATTCTGGTGGGAATCAAGCGGGCATCTGAGGGCCAGGCCAGGAGGGAGCTGCCTCCATCTCTAGCACTGTGGGCCAAGTCAGCACGAAGAGACTGGGATGCTGGGAACTCTACCAGGCCATGTGAAGTCCCAAGAGCACCCAGCATTTTCCTGTAAATGCTCTGGCAGCACAAGCACATGCACCAATACTCTCGCCCCTGCCTTGGACGGGAATGTACAGACTGGAGGAAGCCTCGATCTTGCTTCTTTGCTCCTGCAAGAGGTCCACTTGAAGCTGAGCACTATTGACGTGTGTTTCGGCCGCCCATTCTACATGTCTAAAGGAAAACTCGCTCTCTTACAGGGAAATCTCAAAATTACCCCTTCCCACTGCCTCCTGCTGAGATGCCCTGCTTGTGGTATGGGCTTCTTCAACACCCCACAATCAGGGCGAGGACGGATGGAAGTTTGCTTTCAGGATAGAAACCCCTCTTTAAAAAACTATCCCACGTGGAAGGATGGAACTCCTGAGGATTCCACAGAGCCACGAGTGACCCTGGAGCAGTGTGAAGCCCACCCAGACTTTTGGCGTTGTCCGGTGTGGAAGCCACCGTCCACAGGCAACCAATGCGCACTTGCAATATGGCTGGAGGAGGAACCGTATTTTAAAACTGGAATAAAATTAGGTGGATATTGCAATTAATTTAAGTCATCAGGTGTTTCCTTCACGCATATGTAGCTAACTCTGCCTCCTCCCCTGTGCGCGCTCCTCCCACCCCACTCAATCAAGGCCCCTGGTGACATGTTCCAAAAGCCCCGTGACCGTTCCCGCAGCTCTCCCCAGAGTCAGCACATTCAGTGGCTTTCAGTTAGTCTCCCTTGCCAGGCAGCAGACACTTAAAGGTGGGTCTGTCTGGTTTGCTGACCACTGGCTCAGGGAGCATTCCCTCCGTGCAGAGAGGCAGCCAGGAAGTGAGGCAAATAAGAAGACGCTGGTCATTCTGTCTTTCTGTGGCCATGCGGGCACCACACCCTCCCAGGGGAAAGGCCCGATGGGCACTCAGTCAGTAGAAAGCAGCAAGCCTATGTGGCCCTCTCACCATCGGTGCCACGAAGCCAAGAGGTGCCACAAGAAAGCCCTCATGCCCATGCACGTGCTCAGTGTTTGTTGTCTTCTGTCAGTCATTCCGCCCCCTAACAAATGGCTACTGAGTGCCAGCCCTGTGACACATGTGGTGCCAGGGGTCAGAGGGGCAGCGGGGCCAAAGTCTCCAAGAAGAATGGCATTAAGCCAGTGAATACACACTTTCTGAGGCATCACTTCTGTGTGCGCACAGGGGTGCCATGCAGGCAGGGATCGATGTGCATGACGGAGGGGGCTGCTGTCAGCAGGACGGTCAGGGGAAGGGACGACAGCAGGCACACAAGGCTTGAAGCAGGAGACGGCTGGCAGAGCCCCAGAAACAGAACGAAGGCCAAAGTGGAGGGCGTGTTATATGAAAAAGTGAGAGGCGGGGGCAGGGCCGGATCATGGGAAGCCATAGCGGGGACTGGACGTGCCACCGAGTGTGATGGGAGGGCCGCACACAGTAAATCACGTCCACTCGCTGCTGTCAATTCTGAGTCCTTGTGCCCCTGGAGGACACAGAACCGCTCCATAGGGTTCCCAATGTTGTAAATCTTTGAAGAAGCAGGCAGCTTCAGCAACCTCTAGTGGAATGGCTGTGGGGTTCAAACCGCTGGCCCTGTGGTTAACAGCACAATGCCTAACCCACTGGGCCACCAGCGCTCCTCTCCAGCACACAGTCACACTGTCTTACTGAGCGTCTGCAGAATGAATGAACAAACGAATGCCACGAGCATGCAGGCACATGACAGGTCACAGGCCCATCAACCATGGGCAGCGTGTGCCCAGAGGGGGCAAGTGACCCTGCTGTGCGAGGGCAGAGGGGCTGCCAGGCTGCCACCCTGCCCCGGGGCACAGGGGAGGCCCAGTTACCGAAGACAGCCGCCTCATTGTAGTTGACCGCTGGTTACGAGGCTTCACCAGGAGCTTGTGCTTGGCGGCAGAGTTGTCCAGGCAGGAGGAGAATTCCGGGGGGTAATTGAAGTCAGCCAAGGGTGCGATGCTGCTGTCCGAGATCTGGGGGGACACTGAGGTGTTGCTCCCATGGTCTGGAGACAGTGGCCCGGATGAGGGAACTAAGGAGACCTTCAAGGGACAAGGAGAAAAGACACTGAGCATTAGCATCACAATGTCATGTGCTTGGTCTTCCCACATGGTCTCCTGGTGGGAGTTGTGAGGAAAGAGTTTAAATTTGATTCTCTGCAGCACAGATGCTGCAATGTTCCTTGAGAAAGGTCCAAGGCCGGCAGTGAACGATCTCGGTTAGTGCTCTGCGAAACAGATCCAACAGAGGCTGCAGATACAGTGAGTGCACGTTAAGTAACTACGAGGGGGTTTCAGAAGAACCAGGGGAAAATAGGATGGAAGGATCATGGAACTTTTCATGGCATTTCGGAAACACCCTCATATGCCTGTCTATGTATGTGCACGTGTGTGACACCCCAGCATGGTTAGGGTGCGGAAGCATGTGGCTGGTAGCAGGAAGGTTGGAAGCTGACTGGTACCCTGGATGAAAGGGCTGGAGATTGATGCCAAAATATCAGCCATGGACATGGCTTTGCCATGAGTAGAAATTGGATTTGCCCTCAAAAGCTGTGTACGTATGCATGCCTCCATCAAGTTCAAGGTCGGCTTCAGCGGCTCACGGGCATGGACTGGCCAGAAAAGCAGGCTGCATGCAAGAGCGGGTGTGGAATGAGAGCTCTCACTGCTGTGTCACACTGATCTCGGTTGAAAGCAGAGGATCCCAGGAAGAGGGGTGTGTTTCCCTGACTCTGCAAAGGCATTCAACAGCACGCATCACAGCAAACTACGGATAATATTGAGAATTAAGATGCGCCTGACCATGTTATTATCAATCACCTCATATGCATAAGAAAGTTGGACAATGAATGAGGAAGACCCAGGAAGACCCGACGCATCTGAACTAGGGTGCTGGTGAGTTTAGAACACCGGATGTACTCTGGAATGCTGGAAGGTCTCACACAGCCAGAATGCTCCACAGCGAGGAAAGGGTGTAGGGACTGGGTCTCGTGTCATCTGGGCATGTTATCAGGTGAGACTGCCTAATCCCCGGAGCAGGACATCTTGCTCGGTAAACAGTAGATGAGAGGACAGCGTGGCTGCAGTGATGGGCTCAAACACAGTGGCAATGTGCGGGCAGCACAGGACTGGGCAGGCTTCGGTCCAGTGTACGTAGGCTCCCTCTGAGGGGGAACGGTTGGCTCCAAGGCGTGACGGTGATCATGCTGGACTCTGAGTTGGGTCTGACCAGGTAGCACCAGTCAGCAACAACCACACGGATATATCTGTACATACTGACTGCCATCGAGTCAATATACAGAGATGATTTTAAGGAATTGGCTCGTGCAAAATTGTGTGGCCTGGTATGGCTCAAATTTGTAAGGCAGGCTGGGAAGCCAGGCAGGATTTCTTCTGTGGAAACCTCTAGCTTTTGTTTTGCTGTTAAGCCCTTCAACAGAAAGGATTTAAAACAAAATCGCCCCTGGCCTGTTCAAATTGAACCTCCTTTATGTAATGGCAGTGGACTGTAAAGTTAGTTCTAGCCAGAGTCACCAGATGTGAGGGGGGCTTAATAGAAGAATCCCACTCTTTTTTTTCTATTAATTTTTAAAATTTTTAATCATTTTATTTGGGGTTCATACAACTCTTATCACAATCCATCTATCCATTGTGTCAAGCACATTTGTGCATTTGTTGCCATCATCATTCTCAAAACATCTGCTTTCTGTTCCTCGTGTTTTTCTCCTCCCTCTCCCACCCCCCTCCCTATGAACCCTTGAAAATTTATAAATTATTATTATTTGGTCATGTCTTACACTGTCTGACGTGCCCCCTGACCCACTTTTCTGAACTTTTTGAAGGCTCCTTGTTATCGTCGCAGCAACCAGTGTGAGAGAAAACCACTGAGCACCCAAACCCAGCCCCATTGACATCGGATCCATGGGCCCTCCTCAGAAGTCTGCCCCGGGAAACAATGCTCCCACGATGAGCAGAGAACCTCTCTAGGCAGCCTCAGCAGGGTGACACTGCCATCACGGCCCTTCCCACATCAGCTGGCACAAGGCCTTCGTGGGAAAGGGTTGTTCTTGCTGATGGTAGAGACCACTCCGGTTTCTCCAAGGGCACAGAGGCCTGCTTCCTCCTGTCGGGGGTGGGTGGCCCAGATGTGTGATTTCCGGGTCTGAAGTGCAGGAAGTTCTGAGCTCACTACCTAGCGCCTCACCACCGCAGCTGTGTGGGTTCATTCTGGAAGGCTGCTGCTTCTTCCTAAGCCCTCTGGGGGAAACCTGGCTCTCAGTTCCCAGAGTGAAGTGACACACACTTTGTTAGCACGCAGCTCACCCTCCCAGGGGGTGCACATGGTTCGTGCTCTGCTACTGACGAAAGGCCTGTGGACTGATCCCACCCAGGGGCCATCTGCTTTCAAAGGTCACAGTTATGGAAACCCTGATGGAGCACAGTTCTACTCCGACACGCCGGGGTCGCCCTGAGTGGGAAGTGACCTAAAAGTGACTGCTGTGTTATTGTCTCTGCTGTGGAGTCCCACACCAGGCAGGTGCTCCATGCTCTACAGTTTCCTGCAGGGAAGGCCAGAGGGATGACACGAGGTTGCTTTCTTTTTTTTAGGGGAGGAGGGGGCGCATCTCTTTGGGTGCCATTTGAACTGTTTCTTGTGAAGCGGGAAGGTTTACAGAGCACATCAGTTTTCCATTTGGCACTGTTGAGAGTTGGTCTCCTCTCGTTCACTGCAGCCCTCAGGTGAGTTAGGTCAGCCGTCCCTCCTCTTCTCGGTGTTCCCTGAAAGGGTCCATTCCTCCTGCTTCTCTTGCCCTTCGGAGCTGTCCTTGGCTAAATGCTGCTGTTGATCTTCAATGGATGGTTCTTCTAAGGTGGGTGTACCTCTCTAGTGCCACTGGCCCTCCTTTATAGACTTGTCTATTGTTGGGCTGAAAACTGAGCCCCGGGAGGGAGCTCAGCTCCTGGTCTGCAGGCGAACTAAGGGGCCAGGTCTCCCAGGTTCCACCAGTCTCTAGAGAAAGGTGACATTGCAGTAGAGCGAGGTTCTGACATGGGGACTGGTCTGCACAGCCTGGCCCCGGTCTGCCAAGGAACTAACTCAGAGAGGAACTTATCTTCCCTGCTAGCACAAAGATCCCAGCTGTTTTCTAATGGAAATTTTATTCCTGTAAGTTGACTGGACACAATGACTGAATTGAGGGAGAGGTACAGGTGCACATGATCTATTTTATTTTACTCAAGTCCTCTCGGTTAGCTAAGTCAGGCACTTACAGGAACACAGCCTGAAAAATTACTTTTGAAACAAACCACAGGATTGCATCTGCACCTGTGGCTTTGGTCTCTATTGTAGCTCAAAGGAATACTGGTAGCTCAGAGCTTAAGGACTTAGTGGCTACCCATGAGTTGGTGGTTTGAACCCCTTAGCTGCTCCAGGGGAGAAAGATGAGGCAGTCTGCCTCCAAAAAGATTTACAGCCTCAGGACCACGCCTGGGGCATTGCTCTGGGTCGGAATAGACTTCGTGGACAGAGGTTTGTTCATACCTAAGGCAGGAATCTCAGATTGGGCAAGTGAGACTTTGCCCAGGTCATCCTCATTCAAGGTCGCAAACAAGCAGCAAGTGTCCCATACGAAATCACACAGGCACCTCAATTCTTCTCCTTGCTTAGGGGAACAAAGTATAAGCCCTTGGTGTGGAGCTCAGCTCTCTCCTTCACACCCGGGGCTCCACAGGACTCGTTCTTCCCACGCAGCCCAACTCCACAACTTCCTGTTCACAAAGGTCTTTGCAGGACGTCTGTCTTTCTTTCAGTGTCCGAGACGCAAGAGACCAAGGCAGTAGCTTTGCAAATGCAATGACCTCACGATTGAGAAAGAAAGTGAGAGAGAGCGAGCGAGCGAGCTGTGACAACCCCAGCCCTGCAGCCACCCCCTCTTAGGCTGAACACCCATAAAAGGAGGACAGACAGCCCCTGCTGTCTCCTCTCCCACTGGGCTGCCCTGTGCTCACACAGCCTCTCCTTGAGACCAAGACACTGAAGGCTGCCACAGCAGACAGTCCTGGGTGCAGGCCCATGCTGGTCCACCATCTCAGTGGCCCTGGCCTGCTCAACATCCTGATATGCAGAGCAATGACCTGATCGCACATGCAAAATCCTTGCTGTAGTTGATCTAGGAAATGCAATGCCTCTCCCTGAAAACTCTCACTTCTCTGTCTCTACCGTCATTCTGAAAGTCCTTGGGATCTGGCAAGGCCAGGAGGAACCTGGTGCTACCATAATTAAGCACTTCGACTGCACAATGACAGGCTAGTGGTTTGAACCCACTGGCCACTCTGGGGGGAGACAGATGAGGCCATCTACTTCAGTAAAAATACACCCCTGGACAATCCTATGGGCTAGCTCTATTCTACTCTGTCTTCCGGGCTGCTGAGAGTCAGAACTGACTGGATGACCACAGGTCATGGGGAAAGCCCGTTGCCATAACCGCAGAGAACCGTGAGTTCTGCCTTTGCTGGCTGAAGTAACTCTGTGCTAGCCAGGTCTGTAGGGGGTTCACAGGACCAATAAAGGGGCTGTCTAGCATTTCCCTAAGTAGACTGGCAGGACCTAGGGTCGTATATTCCTACTCACCCAGTGCATCTTGAAACCTAGATGCTTCTGGAAGAAGTTTAACACGCGGCCCTTTGCAGGGGCCAACGTGGTTCCAAGGACCATGAGGAAACAGCTTGAGGTTTAGAGCATTTTTTGTGGTGACAACAGCTTTCCAAATGTTTGTCCTCAAAAAGAGGGCCCAGCCAGGAGGAAGGGTAAGCAAGGAAATGGTCAGCAGGCACAAAGCACTAATGGTGGGGTGGAGAAGCAGAAAAATCCATGGAAAAATAGAATGGAGAGATCATGGGATTTTTTCCCCGAGGTTTCTGAAGCCTCTTTAGACTCTTGGTCTGGCCTTGTACCGGTCACTCCTTTCATGGTAGGGGGAGCCCTGATCTGCTCGTCCTCACGTAATCTTCTCCAAACTCCTCCGAGGGCATGGACTCTAAGAGGTGACAGATGGGCCCAAAGGTCTGCTCTTTGACTGGTGAGGCAGGCTTGCGCATGGCTGCCAAATCCTTACTCTTTCCACGCGATTGTTTCTGACATCATCCAGGGCAAAAGACTCAGCTGTTCACCACCCACCAACCAGCATTTCCCGTGTCATAGCAGGGAATCCATTACATGTCTGGTTACATGGAAATCTTCCTTAGAAAGGCCTGGGGGTGCACAACTCTTTCTAACCTGTTTAACCCACTGAAATGTAGGGAATGGGAGTCATCTGTCAATACGATTGGAAGATGCTGGGTCAAGTCTGGTGCACTGGTGCCCCAACCCATTAAAGAAATAACTTCACGTGGTTCCTGCCAACTTAGGTTCTCAGGAGCTGCTGCCATGGCGGAGTCTTCCCATACTTGCTCCCGAAGGCTTTGCTTGACCATAAGCCTCAGTGGGTTTCTCTGCCAAGTGTTGTAAGGTGTCAAAACAGGAAAAGAGCAAAACCGCCCACAATCCCAGCCTTTGGGGATTAAAGGCGCCACCCTATCAAATGGCCCATGTTACATAAGCACAGTGTAAAGGGTGCTTTGTTTCCCACTCTCAAGAGACTAATTGTGCACCGACAGGGTATGAAATGTGATCACGGTGCCTTCCAAACCAGGAGCGAGATAACCTTTTGCTTGCTTTCTCCCTTCCTTACCTGCTTTCTGTCTTTCAGTCCTCCAGGTATCACGGGATACTGGTATCCCGTGAAGCCAGTGGAGGGCTTACATCAGCCCAACCATGGATAAGACCTCGGGCTACTTTCCCCAAGTCACAGGCAGCAGAGAGACGCTGACAGTGAAGCCGTCAGCGCAGGCCTGGTGTGCGGGGCTCTGCCCAGCTAGTGCTGGACTCTGTGCGTCACTGCCCCGAGGGCATGGAGCAGAACTCACTCCATGATGAACAGGGTGTAGGCATCACTCGCTGTTCTTTACTGCCTGCCCGAGAACTGAGACGCTCTCCGAGTCGGAGCATGGAGGGATAGGACGGGGAGATCTGTCAACAAGGAACAAGGAGGTGGCTCTGGACAGACACTTGCTCAATATGTGGTCCCCAAACATGCCTACTGTTCATCGGGTCCTAAGGCTGGAGCTGCCAAAGCTGCACCTCCTCCGTAAAGATGCAGAGAGAAAAACATGTCATTCGCCAGGCAATTGTGGGCAGTGCCACAAACTTGTGACCTCCGTCCCCTCCCCTTCCCACCCCCCATTCTAGCATTTTAAGGGCTTCAGGTGATAAAGGGTGCAGGACTGGCCCACATTCTAGAAAATGAGTTAACCTGCTCTTATCCTCCACGTGCCCAGAAGCTCACTCTCTTCCGACCCCAGGACAAGCCTGCTGCAGAACAGAGACGTTCTCTAACCAGCCTGGGCTACCCTTCCCTGTGCTCCCGTGCCATCAATGCTGTGGAAGCACTGATGCTGTGAGTGCTGTGAAAGCCCACCAAACCAAAGTAAAGGCACTGCCGTCCAGCCGATTCCAACTCATCGCGACCGGATAGGGCAGAGTAGAAAGGCTCCCCCACCTCACCCCACTGTACATCTTTACGGGAGCAGAAAGCCTCACCTTCTTCCCATGGAGTGACTGGTGGTTTCAAACTGCTGACCTTGTGGTCAGCAGTCCAACACTTGACCCTCTACGTTACCAGGGCTCCTCGAAAACCCATGTTTTCATGCACATGGGTGGCTAAGGATTCCTTCCCCTGCCTATGTGGGGATCGGGGAAGAGGGGGTCCTCTGAATAAACGTAAGTAGCTTCTGACTGTAATTCCGAACAGCACAGGATCTGCGAGGCCATAGTTAGGGATGACACTGTTCCCCCAAATGGCAGGGCTTTAAACACTCCGTGGAGAATTGGAATGAGAAGATGATGGGATTTCTCCATGGATGTTTTGAAGTGTTCCTTGTATGCTGAACTCTCCACTCCTGTCCCTTGGGCGTGTGGCCTTGATTGGGGAAAGAGGGCTTTCCTTTGTAGAGGGTCTCTGCTAATGGCATCATGGAGTTCTGGGGGTCCTCGGCCCATATGGCTGGACAGAGAGTCAAACGCAGAGGGTAGACACCACACGAGGGGTCTATCAGCAAAGGGACCCCGGGGATTGCTGCCACCTACTGAAGCCGGACAAGCGCCCTCATCAGGAATCCATGTGGACGCCCAGATGCCCAAGCTGGGAGGAAATAATTTTGCTTTTAAAGCCACCACTTTGTGGCGCTTTGTTAGGGCAGCAAACTAAGAACAGGGGTCCCTAAGAAAGCGCCATAACGCCACTAGGGAGAGTCCCTTTACTGTGGTGGCAGAGGTGGGCAGCGGGCTCTCCAGATGCACACAGGCAGGATCCCGGGAGCTTTCATGGCTTTGCATGATCTGAGGACCATGATTCAGCCCTGAGTTCTATCCCCTCTACAGGCTCTCTGTCAGTCACCCAGAGACTCGTCTATGGACCAATACAGAATGGTGGTGGCACAGGGACTGAGAACCCGACTGCAAACTCAAAAGCCGGCGTTGGAACTCACCAGCCACGTCACAGCAGAGTGGGTAACCAGCTTCTTTAAAGGGAAAGCCCGCCTCCTCCCCCGAGCCCACGGCCATCACGTCAATTTGGACTCCTGGCGACCCTGTAGGACAGAGGACTGTCCCATAAGCTATCTAGGAATATGTCTTTATGGAAGCAGACCGCCCATCTTTCTCCCGAGGTGTGAACCTGTGGTGTGTGTGTGTACCACGCACATTTTGGTTAGCAGCTGAGGGTTTAGACCCTGTTTTATCAGGGCTCCAAATACATAAAAAATTAGCCTGGGGTGGAGGGCATTCTACTCAGCTCTCTATAGGGCTGTTAAGAACTGGAATCTATTCAATAGCAACAGGGTTTTCCTTCCTGTTATTTTTCATGAACAGATCTGCATGTCATAGGTTGAAAAGGGTGGCATTGCGAGCTCTGTTGTTTGTGCAGGAGAATGAGCTCAGTTCCTGGGCCCCCTCCTTGCTGCTTCTACCAGGGGAGGTGGAATTGGAGACCAGGTCCACCAGCTGTGGAGGGCACAGGCACCTCTCCTGCTCCTCTCTCTCCGCTGCTGTGTTTAATAGCACCACCCCTCACATTCCTGTCCCAAAACCCCCCGCAGAGTAAGGCTCTGAGAATTGGGAAGCTGAATGTAGTCCTCCTTTCTCCTTCTGGCCAAACGCCATGGCCACAGAAAATGGACACAAAGGTGCTTCACCTCTTCAAATTGGGTGACCGGCCTGGTCATCTGCTCAGACAAGAATGACAAGGTATGGAGTTGACTGTGTCAGATAACATCGCGACAGGTGCTATCAAATCCTTATCTTCCAATGAGACCTGAAATTCTGCTCCAGCAAAGAAAAGAAATGCAGCCCTAAGACCAGATGTGGGCTACAAAGACCTGCCCTGGAAGATGTGCTGGCCCACACAGTGATGACCACGCAGGACCCCCAGTGCCCCCTACCCCCATGCTGGGTGAGGATGGAGTCACAGGGAGCTGTACTTGCCTTGATGGTTGTGCTGGGGCCCACGTCGTGCAGCAGGGACATCTCCGGGGGGCTGCTGGGCAGCCCATCGTCCTCAGAACTCATGCCAGCATCATCTCCACGCTTGACAGGCAGTCCCCCAGGGGGAGGGGGCCCCATCTTCACGTTACACTGTATTTTTAACTAGATTGGAATAAAAAACATTTGCTCTTAATGTCCTCGGTGACTGCATATACAAAAATTTACCTATGGACTCATTCGGGAAGTATTTTGGGGCCCCTGGTCTGATACAGAGGGCTGAGCAGACCACTTGGGATCAACACTCCTGGCACCATCTTGGCATTGGCACAAATCAAGGTGAAGTTGCAACTAACTTGGTGTGTCGTCTGCTGGCTGTGAGGCGTGTACTTTAGCATACGACATATACCAGCTGAAACAAGCAGAAGTCATGGAAAACTCCCTTTGGCTTAACTTCCAAGTTGCCCCTCCTGAGTACAAAGCTTTACCTGTAGAGCTTTGATCCGGTCACACACGTTTTCTTGGGAAAACACTCGCACAGGGCGAGCAGGGTCCTGGCCAGACTCGGGGAAGAAAATACTGTCGTGTGAGAGGGCTCGGCTGCCCAGCGCGCCCCTGGACTCCCTAGAATGAAAGAAGCACTGTGAGACTCTGCCCGACTCCACTTCCCCAACCCCTGAGCCATCAGGGTGAACTCCAAACAGGTGTGTGTATGTGTGTGAGTTAATGAGAGATAAGACAACAAGCCCTTGGCTGCAGTCATTTTTAACTGCCCTTGACTTCAGTGTATCCCCATGCTGTCAAATACAGCCACCAACTCTTTGTTCCCCTGGCCTCCAGGGGTACTCTGAAGGAAGCAGACTGCCGCATCTTCCTCTCGTGGAGTAGTAGGCGGGTTCCAACTGCTGACCTTTGCCCCCCTGGAATCAACTCAGTTTTATTGGCACATAATCCATATACCACACAACTCAATAGTTCAATCATATCAAGAAGTATGTACAATCATCACCACAATCAATTTTAGAACATTTC
>NW_022111368.1:26315552-26324440 GCF_000313985.2 Echinops telfairi | reverse complement strand
GATGATGGAGGAAGGAAAGCCCTCCCGTGTGCTCTGGACCTCGTGTGCACTGGACTCCGTCCTCCCAGGCATCCTGCCTCAAGGATGGGGCAGAGGTACTCTTCTTGGAGGTGTGGCCCTGCCCTGGATGCAGATCCAATTGTGGTGACTGGCGCTTTCTGTGCAGGGCGCTGCTTTCTGGCTCGGTTTGCAGGTGGGGAATCTCTGGCTCCCGCAAGAATGGATGCCTTCATTTCTGGGAGGGACTCAGATGAAGGGAAACCACTCAGCCCCTTCCTGCCAGGCACAGTCATGCAAAGATCAGACACACACCTGCTTTCCCTCTGCCCGTGCCCACCCCCTTCCGGAACCTGAGCCCTGCCCACACTCCCCCAATCTGGGTCTAGTTCACCCTTGAAACATCATGGATTATGAACACACAGGGGCATTCACAGCAGCAGTATTTAGACAAGCGAAAGACTGGGCACACCCACATGTCCATCAGGAGCTGTCTGGATGAGTCAACCCTGGGCCTTTGCACAATGAAGACTCTACAGCTGACCCCACGGGAGTGGAGGCTCACTGCCACGACACGCTGCCATTCTGGTGCCACTAGGTTCTCCTTGTCAATGCTCCACCAAACAAGCCAGCACTGACAGTGTGGGCACTCTGCTCTCTGGGTGTGCGAAAGGCCCGTATGAGGACACCCACCAACATAAATAAACTGTGCGTTTGCTTAGATGGATGCAAACAATGGAAGGATCAATGTAAAGATGAACGAGTTTCCTTTAGGGAAACAAGACCAATTTGCTGGGGGAGCGGGGGTCGGAACTGGGCACAAAGGTACCAACCTTCCCAATGTTGTCTTTGCAACCATCAAAATGTTTTACTTGTTGAAAAGACAAAATTTGATTAAAAACCACAGAGGGAATGGAACAACACCTGGGCGTGTATCGGGTTGTTGGCATAAACCACACAGAGAAAATACTCACTTCGAGTTAGTTTACAACACGGTATGGTGGCACGACATCCAAAAGCACATGCAGTCCTCAGCCATTGAGTCAGTCTGGACTCCAGAGACCCTGCCCCACAGGGAGTCCACGGCTGTGATCACCCCCAGCTGTGAAGCTGGTGCCTCGTCTCTCCCGTGGAGCAGCTGGTGGGTCCAACTAGTGACCTTTCCTTTAGCGGCCCAGCCTGAGTCTACTGGGCCACCAGGGTTCCCCAACACGCCACTTATTTTAACCCGGCATCCAGGCCGGGATAAATGCTAAGAACACAAAATGACAGCGATATCAAATTGCACTCAGTAGCCTGAGTCCAAGTGACACTGAGAGGGCTGCTTTCGAATGGTCGGCAGTATGCCGCGGGGCAAAGATAATGAGTCATATTCTTTCTTTCGTAATGTCACTAGGAGCCGAGATTCCTGGCATAAAAGGAGATAGAAATATAGCACGAAACAAAATCTTGTTACGAACTGGAAATATTAGTGAACTTATGAATGAATCATTTATTTTTTCTCTTAAAAAATAAAACATGTTTCTTGGTGTTATCCACTGGAAAGGTCTAGAAGCAAAGGCAACCAAAAAGCAATCCCCATCCCTGAATTGTTGTCTCTAAACAACCGTTTCACAATGACAGGGACCAGGACCCCTTGCAGAAATGGTCGATTCCAGGCCTGGGGCAAACCGTGTGCAAAATAAACCCAGGATTTCTCTTTCGGCAAGAAAACCAGGAAGTTTTCAAAGACTAACTGAGGCCGTGCCAAAAGGACCCAGGAGCTACGCTGAAGTGACTCCCAGTGGCCTACGAGGGATAAGAGAAGGCAAGCATTCAACAGGAGTGAAGACTGACTGGGTGAAGAGAAGTCAAACACGCTGAAAGTCCATGTACGGGCCATGTTCCCGGGAAGTCATCAGGACCCCAGAGGCCAGCCCTCTGGAGGCAGACTGAGAAAAGGAAGACCCCGTGAACAAATTGTATTTCCGAGCAACCAAACTTGATGAGGGGGGAAAAAAGCTTCACGGGAGACTTCCAGCTAATCGAGGCGCAGTGGACTTCACAATCAGGAAACCACGACTGACAGTGAGTAACAGGTCTAGCCAATGGTCACCACTGGGAGGCTAACACCAACCAACACCTTGACCAGAGAAGCGGTCACCAGAAGTGGGACAACCAGAAAGCAGGCGATGTGCCTCGTGTTGTGATGGGACGTGGCGCGACAGGAAGGTATCTCAACACCAACTAGGACGTTTTCTTTTGTCCCTCCAATTGAAACTTTAGCCCCATCAAACATCGAGGTTCACTGAGTTCATGAGAGATTCAGAGACAACGGGAACCAAGTTTAATCATAAGAGGAAGCATGTAGCCAGCTGCAGAAGGGCAGATATCATTCAGGGCAAATGGCCCCACTTCTCCACCAGGTCAATGGCGTAAAGCAAAGGGTGCGGTGGCGAGAAGACATCTGTATCGATGCAGAGGCTTAAGAAGTACTGCCACAAGCACACGCAGATACCATGAACGGACGCCAACGTTGAAAACCCACTGGGCTCCCTGTGGCTTGCGAGTGTCAAGGTGCCTTGGCAAAGGGAACTAGTTCCACCTAGGTTTGTGATGATGGCCAGGACAGGATGGGCTCCCCTGCGGGCTGAACTTGCTGCACAACCTGGAGAGCGTGCAGGCTCTTGCAGATGTTAAAGGGGGTCTTTAAGATGTTACCTCTTCCTCCATGCTGCTCACTAAAAACATGATTTCTATTTCCTGGGCCTCATCTTTACAAGCCGCCTGACTTCCATTCCTAGCGTCAACCCCGGCAAACCGCATACAATGCAGTCTCAGACCCCCGTGGGGCCCCGGGGACACACACATGAGAAGCTCGGTGTGTTTACTGGACTCTGGTGACAGGGCGGGCATGACACAGGGAAGAGGCCACTTCACTCCAGCTTGTTGACTGCCTAGCCATGCTCGGGGAGCCAGGTCCCTCGTCCCGTCTGCTCCCATCCCAGCCTCCCCAGCACCAGAACTGTGTATTCTCGTTAGGAGATAGGGGTGGTACGCTCTGCGGCCGGTCAGGTGAGCACACTGAGCCATGTGCTGCTGTCAGCTGCTAACTCAAGATGGGCATTTTGAACGCATCCAGCTGCTTGGTGGCAGAGACTTGGAAACCTGCTCTTGTAACGACAGCCCAGGAAACCCTATGGGGCAGTTCTCCTCAGTCCCCTGGGAATGCTCTGAGTTGAACAGACTGGCAGCACCAAAGGCACTCTCCAGGTACCATCCTCCTCTCCCAGGCTTGCAAGTGCATTGCTTTAAACCCCAAGGACAGTTCATGCCCTTCCAAACCAAATCCAAACCCACTGTCGACTCAGAGTGACCCTACAGGGCAGTGACCCTACAAGGCAGTTTCCCAAACTCTGCTTATGCGAGTAGAAAGCCCCGTCTTTCCCTCTCAGCGGCTGGTGGTTTCCAACTGCCACCAGGGCTCCTCCTCAGGTTTCAGGAAACACAACCAACCTGGACCCCATCCAGGTCACCACTCTCACCTGATCACAAACCCAAACCTAATGTTTCCTTTGTAGTCGTTTGCTGCCCCCAGGTGGTCAGTGTAATTGCTACTTCTTTCAAGCCAGGCAAAGAGAGTGACAGCACGGGGGTGCTGATGGCCTTTCTATTCATAAAAAAAAAGCCAAGGAAACCCCAAGGCCTTTGGCATCAAGTCAATTCCAACTCACAGAGACCCTACAGGACCGAGGAGAAGTGTCCCCATGGGGTCTCCATGGCCGGGAACCTTCACAGAAGCAGACTTGTCACTTCTTTCTCCCACGGAGCAGCTCCTGAGTCTAACTGCTGACCTTTTAGTGTGCGGCTAAATGCTTCACGGCCACTCGACCAGGGACCCTGGTTTATATTAATGAGGGGTGGGGGGTGGGAGGCGCCATCATTTGGAGGATAGTAATAGTGATGGCACAACATGAAGGGTATAGTGAGTGTCACACAGGAAAACATGGCTGAGCTGGCGGATGTCTTGCTATGCCTGTTGATCTCACACACACGCAGAAGGAAAGCGCTCAAGAGATGGTACTGCACTGGGAGGCTCCAGCCCCGGACTTCATCTTAGTCTGCTTCTTAATCCTTGGGGACAGGATGCCTTCTGAAGAGTTTCATCCTCCAAATGTACAGGCCAATTGGGGGGGGGGGGAACAAAGCAAAACACCAGCTCATGAAGCAACTAATGTGGTGCTTTGGTTTCCTTTGGGCCACTGAGTAATTTCTGGGGTAACTGGACATAGGCACGATGACAATTTTGAAGAAATAAAAGTTGGAAGATATGGGTTTCTTCACTAGACTTTCCTAAATTTTCATACCTATTGGGTTGGTTCTTCCTAACGATATTTTAGGTGATTTTTTTTCTAAGAATAAACAGCAAGAAACTTTCATAGCTTTTTTTTTTAATCACATGAATGGGAAAAAAATTATTGAGTTATTACTCAAACTTCAATTTTAGAGAGAGGCCATTTTCTGGTTTAGTACTCAGGGTCTCAAAAGAGTTTTAAGCCAAATTAAACAATGGTCCATATCCTGACTTATCCTCCAACTATAGATGCTGGGCAAGCTCTACAATTTCTTTAGGTCTTGGTTTGTTTATTTATAAAATGATATATAGTATCGCTTCTCTCCCACAGTCGTGTGACTTTTAATAGAGTCAGAGCCTGGCACATAGCAGTTGCCCAATTAATACTTTCTCCAGCCCCTTGTGTGAAAAAATGAGCCCTGGTGCTGTAGTGGGTTATTCATTGTGCTGTTAGCTGCTAGGTCGGCAGTTCAAATCCATGAAGTGCTCTGACAGAGAAAGAAGAGGCTTTCTACTCTCATACAGAGTTACAGTCTCAGACACCCCCATGGGCAGTCCTACTCTGGCCTGTAGGGTTGCTAAGAGTTGGAATCCATGGGATGGCAGTGGGTTTGGTTTTATGGGTGAAAAGACCAAAAACACTGTTTCTAGGAAAGAACATCCTAGAAGAAAACTAGTCAGAAGGCCAGTTACCCGAGAGAGTGAAAGAGAACGCCTGGGTCGGCCTGTGCCCAGGCACTGGTCCTGCGTGTTGGGCCCACAGATCTGATGGAGTTCAAGAGCAACTTACTCGAGTTCATCCTCGGACTCACAGCCCACCGGCCCTGACTCCAGGGGGGCGACCTCACTCTTCGCCTGGCTTTGTGTCCAGGCGCTACTTCCTGCGGATGAGGGAGCTTCCTTCCTCTTCTTCTTCCCAAAGAACTTCTTAAAAGTTTTGAATTTAGATTTTTTCTTTCCTAGACAAAGTCAATAAAAAGATAAACAAACAAACGGAGGGATGAGACTGTGTGTGCGCAAACTCACCAAACACAGAAGTGCATATGAAGGAACGAAGCAAGATTTTTGCCCCGGCACCAACTGTTCACTCCTGAAAAGGCTTTTTCTTGTACAGGCGTACACTTCACCGTTTTCACACACCCCAAACCCGATCTTGATTTCTGTTGACGTTGAAGCATTTAATAAACAAAGTTTAAGCGTTAAGCCCATGACTTGCCTCTCACATGAAGTCCTGCTTTCATTTCTAAAATATACACCATTCACACTGAAAGCCCTGAGAACAAAAAGTCCCACGATGGCATGCTTTTCCAAAATAATTCCCCAGTGCTTTCTCCCGTGTGCACCGACACCAGCAAAGTCCGAGGAGGCAAGGGGTGCTTTGCTGGACTGCCAAGAGGCATGACAACCTAACACCAAATGGTGTTGCCCACGGTGGAGGTGCTCGCGGCTACCTGAAAGGCTAGACTTTCAGCCCATCCAGAAGTACTTCAGAAGCAAGGCGGACACAGCAGCTTCCAGAAACCCAGCCATTGAAAACTCTGTGGAGCACAGCTCTACGCCGACCCACATGGGGTCTCCTGGACAGCAGCTGGTCTTGTTGGTTGGTCACTGCCACGTTAGGTGGGACGTGGCAGTGCTGAGCCCGGCTCTGTCGTGTTATCCAGGTTGTTTGAAACTATGATGCTCTCTGCGCCCTCTTCTCTGAGGCGACCTCCATTCTTACCCACACATCCTAGCATCTCTGAGTCTCCACGATGTCACCTTAGCCGCTCGGGAGAGTGAATAACCCTTAGCTTATTCACTTTCTGGATTTCTCTGTGTTCATAATATCCATATTTAAGGCATTACATCTCTAAGTTTGTCTTGGCTACATTCACATGCTCTGATATATAGTATTCTCATTTTTGTTTGGTTGAAAAGATTTTCTAACTGCCATTATGATACTTAAAAGAATGTGTCTTAATTTAGAAAAGCGTGTCGTCTTAATTTCCAAGCATTTGGATATTTTTGAATGATCTGTAGTTGACTGCTGACTTAGTTGCATTGTGACCAGAGAATGTGCTCTGTAAAATCTGAATTTTTTCTAATTTGTCACAACTTGTTTTATGGCTTGACATATGGCGTTTTTAATAAATGTTCCTGGTATGCCTGAAAAGAATGCATTTTCTTCAATGTCCTATATATGTCAGTTATTACGAGGCTTAAAAAAATTAGGTTGTTCAAATGCTTTGTATCTTTACTGATATTTATCCATTTGTTCTATCAATTACTGAGAGGGGTGTTAAAAATTACCCACTCTAATGACAGGTTTTCTTATTTTAATTTAACTGTCAATTTCTGCTGAAAAACATTTTTTTGTATTATGCTAGTGCAAAGAAATATAAAATTATTATCTTGCCAGGAAATTAAATCTTTTTGGAACTGTCCTTCGATTTCTAGTCATGCTTTTTGCCTCAATTGCCACAACTTTGACAGAAATACAGATATGTTAGCTTCCAATTCCCAGTACATACACGGTATGTATTTCTATCCTTTAATTTCAACTTTTTTTATTCTTATGCTTAAGATGTATCCTTCTTTTAATAGCACATAGGGTTATAGAAACTTAATATGACAACCTTAATTTTAAATGGAGTGACTAATACAATAAGCCCGGTTATATTTACTGAAGTGATATATTAATTTTTAAAGTTTACCATATTAGATAAGGAGCCCTGGTGGTCCTGTCAGGTAAGCATTGGACTGACTACTAAATGCGTGGTCAGCAGTTCAAACCTATCAGTCATTCCTCAAAAGAAAAATTAGGCTATGTGTTCTGGAAAGGCATTTTTATTTGTAAAAAAAATGTGCTTAATTATTATCCAGAATTTCAATGTTTTAATAGGAAGGGGTTGGTCTCAAGAACCTAGCTCTACAAGAAAAATGATTAGTTTCTCTCTTACTTTTTAAAACCTGATTCTGCAGGATGATTTCTTCAGTTACCTTATGAGTCTCAGTACCCCAAACTGGCATTGATTGAGGTTGTTTTAGACTAAAAATAAATAAACTTCTTCAAAGTGTATTTCTTAAGTTCCAAATGAGTAATTTCAAAACTCCTTGTTGTCTTGGGGCTGATTTCTAAGACCTGACCTGATCTTGGGAATAATTTAGTCACTGTTGAAGTGTTACAGACGTGGAAAAGGGGTTCTGATATTTGGTAAGAGACATCTCTATGGAATACGGAGCCTGGTGGTGCCCTGGCTGACACCCTGAGCTGCTAACAGAGAGGTCAGTGGTTCAAACCTCCCAGCCACTAGTTCTCGGAGACTCTGAGTGTGTCTGTTCCCATCCAGATTGAGCGGCTCACAATCCCAAATGGGTAGTTCTACTCTGACCTACAGGGTCACTGAGCTGGGACTGACTTGATGGCAGTGGGTTGGGTTTGGTATTGGTCATCTATAATATCTGAAGTAGAGCATTTCATAACATTGGGGTTTCATCTTATTGGAGACTGTTCCTTTTGAGCTATATCAGAGAAAATCACTATTAGACATTTTGGATTTAAACTTTGCTACTAAACTCAGGAGAATATAAATGGCTAATCTGGAGAAAAGGTACAATGTGGGCCAATCACAGGTTTTCATGTCTATTTTAAAACTCTTTTAAAACATACAAAGGGACTTCAAGAAGTTCGTGGAAAACTGGCATGAATGGATGATGGAACTTTTGTTTCCATGAACTTTTTGAAGCCCTCCTGCATGGATAAACACGAAAGCAATGGTCTAAGTGTTTAACCCCGGGATGTGTTCGTGATGCCATGATAATCATGGCCTTTAGTCAAGGATGTAAATAAAAGTCCCCTGAGAGACTCACGGGCCTAAAGGAGAGGGGCCAAAGGCGCTCTCTCTTGAGGTAATGATTCTCCTGGAGGATGAGGTCGCCCTGTACTTTGCCCCACCTCCCTTGGATAACTCAGGATATTATTCTAGGATGAGAAAGGGCTCCAGTTACAGTCTCTTCTTCTTCACTTTCAAGTCAACCAAAGGCTGATGGCATGCTTACCTTCAGCAATGAAGACAAATCACCTCAGAAACCCCTTTGTTGGCTAGAGAAACGACAGGACAAGTCTTTGACTCTGAAAGGCTTACATCAATAACCTGGATCCGCTCACCCAGGGAGAGTGGGAGGGGCTTAGGAGGGGCTGTGCACTCTTTGAACAGAACCTTCTTTCTCCACAAAGAGAACCCCCAAAGAGGTGGCTCTGTCAGCCTCTCCTGGCTCTCCCCAGAATAACATGGGGGTGAGGACCTTACCTGGGCTGTCCTCCCCCATGCCTTCTGCGGCCTCTCGGAGCTTGAGGTCCATCACCCTTGTGGAAATCATGTCCAGCTCACTAAAATCAGACAGACATCATGTTAACAGAGCATATTCAGAACAAGTTAAAAATCAGTGAGATGGTTGTAGTGACTGCTTTGTTTTGGCTGTGAGCGCCTCTGCACAGTCCCCAGCACAGGCAGAGCCCAGGTCAAAGTGCAGGGCAGCACACGGCCAAAAAATGCCCGTGACCACAAGGTTGCCC
>NW_022111368.1:26311181-26312709 GCF_000313985.2 Echinops telfairi | reverse complement strand
CAACTACAATTGCTTGTCCAATACGTAGTAGATCATCTGGGTTGTCTCATTGAGTCTCCCAAAGACTCTTAGTATTTCCCACCATTTGGCAGATGAGAGCATCGAGTACCACTGATGTCCTTAGTTGTGACCCAGGTGGCTCTGACTCATGGCCACCTTATGCAAACCAGAAGGACATGCGGTCTGGTCCTGTATCTTCTTCACTGGTCAATTTATTCACCTCCCCTAAGAAGCAAAGCAGCGATATTGCTCTATGAACTCCAGTTGACTGCATCCCAGGCACTGGTGACATGGACGCCGCGGGGGCACAGTGGTCAATGAGACTGGCGTGTCGGTGCCTGCCACTTTCGGTGCTGACCCCATGAAGGGTTGAGTCTTGAGCTCTCCCCAGGTGGGCTCCATGGAAACAGGGGATGCAAAAACTAAAGCCTCCCCCGGAAATGGCTCTGCCTGACCAAGAGCTCCTTCCCAGGGCCAGGCCAGGGCTTAGAAGGTGAAGGAGCTCCAGAAGGCCACCAAGGGGAAGGTGGCGTGGTTGCTATAGGATTACAGGGCATCAGTTACAGGAAGGGGAAGGTAGAGGGCAGCAGGCTCAGAGAAGGGGGTTTGCGTGTATCATGCTGCACCGATTCACTCCAAGACCACACAAAGCACGGTATCCCCTTTCAAAGGGCCAGAGACTTCTTACTGATAACGTGTTGCTTGCTGATAAGTGCTGGGAATGTGCACGGTGTGTGAGAAAATGTGTGCATGAGCAGGAGGCAAGTGATGTGACAAGGGCATCCCCCCCACACCCCATCCCATCGAGCCAGGGGCAGATGAAGAAACTCAGACTCCCTTCTCTGGGAAGCATGACGTGGCTGTGATAAAGTCGTACAGGGCAGATGGTTCCGGTACAGGCAGGGTGGGGAGGTACAGCCCAGCAGGACCTGCTGTTCACTCCACTGTGACAGCAGAGATGTGGACAGCGCCAGCACGCTGCCAAGGCTGTTTAGAGGCCTCACACACAGCAGCAAGAGTTATCCCACCACTGAAGGCCCAATAAATCAGGCTCATTTCATGTTTTTTCTTCTTCTAAAAATCTGTTTGTGTTTAATGCTCCAAATATCCTCAAATTAAAAAGAGTACAGTATGGTATAGTATTTCCTGGGGGAAATGAGCAAAGACTTGGAAGTTCGGCAGTTCTGGGGTAGAATCATCATTCTACTTGTTCCTCAGCCCTGGGACTCAGCTTCCTTCTAAGCAAAATGGGGAGATCATGTTTTATTCTTTGATTAAATGAAATCCAGAACACAGCACAGAGCACGCTCTATACTGAGAAGATCCATCAACAGCTTGCTTTTCACTACATACTCACGTCTACACACACACACACACACACACACACACACACACACACAGCTGACACACAGACAGTAGGTGGGCAGAGACTTCCTCTCAAGAAAGCAGTTTCAGTGAGCAAGTGGCTTACCTTATAGCCACTATTATATCAAAGGGCAAGACATCTTGATGTATTCACAGGTGATGC
>NW_022111368.1:26309326-26310703 GCF_000313985.2 Echinops telfairi | reverse complement strand
TACCCTTCTTGCTTCTCGTTTGAGGGGAAAACTTGATTTAACCTCAAAATTCATGGAGGGCCACCCAAAAGCCCCCCCAACCAGCTCCTGCCCTCAATCCTCCCACCCCTGTTGCTGTGGCAGCTCTAAGTCCAAGACTAGGAAAGCATTCTCCAAGTGACACGCGGACCTTTTCCAGGGTGTCCATTCATTCAGCAGGGTGCTGAGCCTGCCGCCCCTCAGACACGCCAGCATCCTGCAGTGTGTATGTGGCACCTACAGAACTCCAAGGGAGGCCTGGACCCACAGACGATTCCCTACGGAACTGCCCCACTCTCTCCAAAGAAAACCCTCATGATGACCACGGGCACCTTCCCAAGGCAAAGCAGAATCACATCATTCGTTGCAGCTCATATTTTTAAAAATCCATAAAGGTTTAGTCACAGGGAGCCTGAAAATACAATTTTAATAAGGTATTGTTAAAGGCCAACTCCATTTACATTTGTCTACATGATTCTGAAAAAAATATTTGTAGCCTGGTCACAGGACATCGAAGCACAGTAATTATGTAAAATCCTCAGTGCTCACCTTCAGGTCTGATCAATCACACTGCCCTCAATGCTTTGCTTGGCCTCCTGTGGTCTTCTTTTTTAGTACCCTGAACCTTTTGTCCACCATGCTTACCAAGGTCTTCACCAATGACTTGGTTGTGAGGATGTTTGGCATCCTCCTTCCTGATGAGACTGTGAGTTTCTTGGGACAAGCTCCGCAGGCATCATATTTGTTTGTCTAGTGCAAGTGCCCAGTGAGGGATGCCTGGGTGGTGCCAACAGTTTATTGCTTAGCTCCTCACCCAAAGGTGGGTGGTGTGAGACGCCCCAGCAGCACCTTGGAAGAGAGACCAACTTCTAAAAGGTTGAAGCCACTGAGAACCAGAGGGAGCACAGCTCCACTCTGCCACACAAGGGTCCCCACCAGTCAAATGAGTTGTTCGCTACCAAGAACCGAGAACAGCGCATGCACACGGCGGCCTCTGACAGAGCCAGAGATGCTTCTGGCAATGACTACAACACCCAAAACCAAACCCACGACCATCAAGTCGATTCCGACTCACCCCGGCCCTCTAAGACAGGGTGGTACTGCCCTGGTGAGTTGTCACTCTGCAGGGGAGTAGAAAGCCTCGCCTTTCTCCTATGGAGCGGCTGGTAGTTTTGAACTGTGGACACTATGGTTGGCAGCCAATGCATAACCACGACACCACCAGGGCTGCTCGCCAAATGAAGGCAGGTGTAAAGCCATCATATTACAATTGTGAAATAGGTTTCTTTTACAATTCACATCAAGCCGAAGAAGTCCTTCAGGGGCAACTACAATTGCTTGTCCAATACGTAGTAGATC
>NW_022111368.1:26306868-26307956 GCF_000313985.2 Echinops telfairi | reverse complement strand
AATCAGTTATCGAGAAAGTATATTCAGATATAGAGTGCATACTGATTATTAAATTGATAACAACCAAAGTTGAGTATTGGTATCTTGATTTTGAGATTTTTGAATTTCAACTCATCTAACCTCAATGAAGGAGCCCTGGTTACATAATGGTTAGTGTTGGGCTGCTAATCCTAAGATCAGCATTTTAAAACCACCAGCTGCTCCTTGGAAGAAAGATGAGGCTTTCTACTCCTGTAAAGAGTTACAGTTTTAGAAACCCACAGGGGGCAGTTCTATCCTGTCCTATAGGGTGTCCATGAATCAGATTTGACTCAATGGCAGTGGGATATATACTTTTTAACCTCAGAGGGCTACAGACAGACCTCAAAATAGTCACTCAAAGCTTACCTTTCCTCTACCCAGTTTGAGGAAGTGACCCAGTACACTGGTCAAGCTCCAGGGGGACTAGGGTGTTGTTTTTTTGTGTTTGTTTTTTTTAAGTTTCAAAACTAGGTTTTTTTCACCAAGACTCTCACGTGGTGTCCTTTCACGTCTTTTCCCATCATTCCTCTCTTACGTCTTTGGCCCACGGCGGGTTCGGCTTCGATCCTGTGGCATCTTCTCCAGAGTCTCTGTGCTAACCAACTTACAGGTGAGTCACAGGAGAGAGCTCCGTTAGAGGTAACTGCTTGAACAGAAACACTCCAATGATGCCGATTCAATTATCGTTCTCTTTAAAGTGTTTTCTTCAGAATTATCACAAAGCCAGAGGCCTAAGGGTTCTATTTACCAGGATTTTCCAAAAGCATGTTGGGTCCTGGTGGGGAGAGAAGGGTCGTGCAGGAGGATGTTCAGGAATTCACATCCCGTGGGCAGCTCCCTGCTCATCTGATTTCAGACAGCCCCTCCCTGGCGCTACAGAGTCCCTCCCCAGCTCCTCCTCGGACTGCTGTCTAAGTACTGTGCCCACAGCACAGAGGAGTGACCCACGCGGCCCCCAGGTAGCTCAGGGGACATGCCGCAATCACAGACAGAACCAAGCCTTCAGAGGGAGAGGTCCGCACAGGCCTGTGGAACAGGCATGGCGTCTATGCCCGAGCCCTGGCTCA
>NW_022111368.1:26305360-26306194 GCF_000313985.2 Echinops telfairi | reverse complement strand
GGGTCATCCTTGGATGTTCTTCAGGAAATTGAAATAAAAGATCCGGATTATTTTATCTCATTGAACTGCATATCTTTACTGCTGCTCTTGAGCCAGCCCACATAGGTTCCATGATTGTAAGGACTACAGCAAGATGAAGAAGGATTTTCGCTCTGATAGTTAAGATCCATTTCAACTCTAGCTTTCAACAAAACGAGAGAAAGCACAGTAGGAATGATCTGCAAGGAGAATGATCAAGAATGTCCTTAAACTGATGAAACAGTAATCCACAGAATCTGAGAGCACTGCTTACGACTCAAGCAGAATAGACACTAATAAAACCACATCTAGGCACAGACTTTTATAACTGATGAAAAGAAATACAAAGACAAAATTGAAAGACTCCACATTAACCAGAGACATTCCTTTCAAAGAAGCAACCATAAGGCCGACAGCAGACATTTCATCAGCAACCATGAAACTCCATGTTTGATGTGTTGAAAGAAAAGGCTTTGAGGATCCTAAATCAAGAAAGAGGTATTCTTCAAAAATAAAAGCGAGTTATCCTTCCAGGAACAAGAGATTAGCCTATGTCATAGTAAATTTTTATAGGTAATAATGACAAATTGCCACGGACACCAAAATACTCACACTGGACCAATAGGTACCATTATGGTACCTATTTTTTTTTAACAGTGAAAACATTGAAGCTGCCAAGGAGTTTATCTTGCTTGGATCCACAATCAATGATATAGAAGCAGCAGTCAAGAGATTAAACGATGCATGGCATTAGGTAAATCTGCTGCCCAAGCCCACTTGAGAGTACTGAAGAGCAAGGACGTGAAAGACTAAGTT
>NW_022111368.1:26280594-26303692 GCF_000313985.2 Echinops telfairi | reverse complement strand
TTGGGGACTTTCTCTGGACTTCCTTACTCACAGTCCAACATTCACATGCATTTGGGCCAACAGAAAACACCCTGGTTTGGGTCAGGCGCACCTTCCTCCTTCCTCCAAGTGACATCTCTGCTCTAACACCTTAGCCAGGTCTGTGCAGCAAATTGACTCAGTGCAATACATTTGATTTTTCACTTCTTTTCATCAAAAGATCATTTTCTTGGGGGCTCTTCAACTCTTGTAACCATCCATACATCAGTTGCATCGGGCATGTTTGTACAGATGTTGCCGTCATTCTTTTCTAAACGCTTGGTTTCTAGACTGGTGCGTCCCTGGGTGTTGACCGTGGAGTCTTGTAAAAGAAAACCCTTGGCAACTTCAATCTCTTCTCTGCTTAGCATGACGTTGCTTACTGGATCTGTTGTGACGGTTTTGGGTGTTCTTTATGTTATGGTGTGATTCAGCCTGAAGCAAAGTTATGTCATCTGCATATCAAAGATTGTTAATAAGCCTTCCTCCAAGCCTAATGCCACCCTCTTCCTCATACAGTCCAGTGTGTTGAGGCATTTGTTGTGCATGCACATTGAGTAAGGACAGTGAAAGGCTACAACCCTGGTACACACTTCTGACTTTAAACCACACTGTATTCCCTTGTTTGGTTTGACCGTCTGCCTCATGTTCTCGGTGGGTGTTTTGTATGAGCACAATGAAGTATGCTGTGATTACCATTCTTTGTAATGTTACTCACAATGTGCTATGATCTACACCAGGGGTCCTCAAACTTTTTAAACAGGGGGCCAGTTCACTGTCCCTCAGACCCGTTGAAGGGCTGAACTATAGTTTTTAGAAAAACTATGAACAAATTCCTATGCACACTGCACATATCTTATTTTGAAGTAAATAAACAAACGGGGCAAAAACACCCGGCGGGCCGAATAAATGTCCTTGGCGGGCCGCATGTGACCCACGGGCTGTAGTTTGAGGACACCTGACATACAGTCTAATACATTTATGTTGTCAATAAAACATTGGAGCACATCATTCTTATTATAAAAGAAACAATGGAGGAACACAACAACAGGAAACAACGTAGGGCAAATAAAACACAAGTAGCATGATGTCAAACTTGAATCTATTCATAGAATTATATTAAATATAGGCCAACTCATACAACTCCAAATTATTTTTAGACTGGATTAAAAAGACTCAACCACGTGCATTTTAGATAAAGAGGACTTTAAAGGATGCTTCCAAAAGTTCATGAAAAAATGCAAGTAAAAGAGAACAGAATTTTCCCATGAAACTTTAAAATTCTCCTGGTATAGGGATATAGACCTGTTAAAGTAAAAGGATCAATAATGTTCTATCATGAAAAAGTAGCTAGAAGAAAGCCGGAGTGATTGTATTAATTTCAGACAAAAAGAATTAAGACTAAAGATAAAAAAAGCTATTTCCCAAATCAGATGATCCCTGGCTATCAGAAAGATCAGTGCCCGGAGTCTTAGAGGGTTGTCTTCAAGCAAACAGTCATCTGAGTCAGGTGACAGCTAAGTCTCATGCAATGCACTGTAAGACCAGAGGTGGGAATTGCAGTAGAGCTTAAATTCTGAGCATCCCATTGGCAGAAAGGGATGACAGTGAAAGCCCAAGATCCATCTGCAGAGTGTCCATGTGGATTACGCCTTTGGTGAATCCCTTCTGGCCATTAGCCAGGGGTGTGACTAGCCTGGCTGACAGAGGGCATGAGAAAGCGGGATGATGCAGATAACTTACTGCCATCAGTCAATGCTGAGTCATAGCACCCCCCTGTGGGTTTCCGAGACTGTAACTGTTTGCAGGACCAGAAAACCCAGCCTCTCTATGGCAGAGCTGCTGATTTCAAACCTCCGGCCACAAACATTGCAGCCCAACTTGTAACCATTACACCACCAGGGCTCTATAGTTAGATTAAAATTGAATACCATATCATTTGTTTTCCTTTTTGATCTATTTTAAATCTGTTCTACTCTTTATTACTTTCTACTTCATTTTGGATTGAGGTTTTTTGTATATTTGTTTGGGTTTGTTTATTGTTGGCTTTATTTGTTTGGTATGATTTTCTTTCTATGAAATCCGGAATAGGTACACCTATAGTAACAGTAATTAGATTAATAGTTTCTTAAGGTCGTGGCAGAGGAGGTTGGGGGAAACGGGAAGCTGATAATAATGAGTACAAGAATAAAGAAAATGCTCTAAAATTGATTGTGGTGATGACTGCATAACTCTTTTGACACACTGAAATCACTGAATTGGATGGCATGTGAACTGTATGTCAATAAAACAGTTACCATAAAGGGGATTATGTAATTTGGCTTTAAGATTTACTATAAAGCTGTACTCAAGATAGTGCGGTACTGGCATAAACATCGACAAGTGGATTTGTGTAATAGAACACAGAGTCCAAGTTGAGACCCACACATATGAGAGGGCCCCAGAAGGATCATGGGAAAATTCCAGGGTTTTTCCATTCCATTCTTGCATGAACTCTTTGAAAATCCTTTGTGTATAATCATTTAAGTTTCAATAAAGGTGTCAAAATAATTGAATGGGTGAAAAAAAGTCTTTTCAACAAATGGTGCTGAATACATCAGATATATATTTTGGGGGCAAAAAAAAGAATAGGAACTCTTACCTTATAACACACATATTTATTTATGTATGTGTGTGTGTGTATACATATACATTACTTAAGGTAAATTTAAAATAAAATTTCCTAAAGTCTCTAAAAGAAAATATAGGAACATATTTTCATGGCCTTCCTTGGAACAAAAATGTCACATATGTTTTTAAAGAAAAATTTATATACTTCATCAAATGAAATATTTCTCATTGAAAGACAGCAATAAAACTATGCAAGTCACTAACAGAGAGAAAATGTTTGCCAAAATATCTGACAGCTTATATCCAACATATAAAACTACATCCAGCATATATAAATAATTCTTGAAATTTGATAATAAAAGGCACCACCACCCCTCTACAAATTAGGCAAGCACTTTGGACATGTCACAAAAATATGCAATTTTCAATAAGTCCATGAAACCACAGTGAAGACTTTTATGTAAGAAAATATCATATAATCCCAAATTAGGGCAATTCTATAGAACAATGGTCCTGGACCAAATCATAGTAACATAAACATTGAATATTGATCTAATAAAAATTGCTGTGGAACTGAAAAAGTGTATGGGGAATTCTTTGTATTTTTATTGTAATTTTTCTATAAATTTAGTATGATATGAAAGAAAAGTTTATCTGAAAAAGAAGAAAGAGGCGGAACTCTCAGGGGAGCTGCGTGAACAGCGTGGAGCACCTACTGCCATGACAACGTGTGATCCGTGCCCAGGGAGGGAGAGCAGGTGAGAGAATCTGCCTGTGAAGGGGCCTTTATGTTGGCCTTTATATGCAAAAACTTCACACCTGTGACAGATACGTTCAGAGAGCTGAAGAAAATCATGTCTACCGAATTAAAAGGGGAGATTACAATGATTCATCACGTACAAAATACCAACCAGGAGGTAGAACTGATAAATAGGACTAACGAAAGTTCCGGATGAGGTTTAAAAGTGTTCGCGCTGTGAAGTGCCAGAATGGAACCCTTCCTGGGCCTCAGAAGCACGGCTCTGTTTGAGCGCACTGCTGACAGCCACGGCCAATCCACCTTGCTGAGCGTCTTGCTCGTCTTTGATGCCCTTCTCCAAGGACTGCATCTGCTTGACCTTATGTCCAAAGTAAGTGAGATGAAATAGTGCTTCTAGGCATTCCCATAATACTTCTTCCAAGAAAGAGTTACTTGTTCTTCTGGTAGACCCTAGCAATTTCAATATTCTTCACCAGTACCAAAATCCAAAGGTAACAATTCTTCTGCACGCTTCTTTATTCATTGGCTAGCTTTGGCATGCATATGAGGTGATTGAAATATCATAGCACGGAGCAGATGCACCTTAGACCTCAGAGTGTCATCTTTTCTTTGTAACATTTTAAAGAAGTGTTCCCCCCGCCCCCCA
Source organism: Echinops telfairi (assembly GCF_000313985.2). Taxonomy (NCBI): domain Eukaryota; kingdom Metazoa; phylum Chordata; class Mammalia; order Afrosoricida; family Tenrecidae; genus Echinops; species Echinops telfairi. The sequence continues at coordinate 26,299,658 of NW_022111368.1, read as the reverse complement.
AAGCTGTCTTGCATGATGTAATCCATCATTTGGTTTCTTGACTGTTGTTTCCCTGGGTATAGATTACGGATCCAAGTAAAATAAAAAATCCTTGACAAGAACTTCATTCTTTTCTCCATTTATCATGATGCTTACTGGTTCTTTGTCTTCTCCATGTTGAGGTGTAATTCATTACTGAATGCTGTAGTCTCTGATCAAGCTGAAAAGTACAATAATCATAATGAAAATTAACTGAAAGGGCTCAACAGATTTGGGTTGGCAAAAGAAAGGATCAGCAAATTTGAAGATAGATCAACGGAGACTATGTAATATGAAGAATGGAGTTGCTTTATAAAGAGAATGAATACAAATAACCCGAGGGTCAAATAAATGTGTGCACCACGAGTGTTCTAAAACACATATAACGAAAGTCCAAGAAGGAGACCAGGGAGGATGGGCATGCACAGCAAAAGATATTCTAAGGAGTAATGGCTAAAAACTTGTTACACTGAATGCAAGAGAAGGACCTATACATTCGAGAAGCTAAACCTGAGTAAACAGGGTAAAGTCCAAGAGATTTACACCCATACAGACCATAGGTAAAAATATGATTGCCAAAGATAAGGCAATAATCAGCAGAAAGAGAAAAAAGGTTGTGTCATGTACAAGAGAACCCCACTAAGATTAACAGCTGGTTTCTCCTCAAATCCAAGGAAGGCCAGAGGCACCTGAATGACATATGCAAAGCACTGGGTGAAAAAACTACCCATCGGGAACCCTCTATTCAGTAGTCATCTGACAGAAACAAAGGTGAACTAAAGACCTTGCAGGTAAATAAAAAGTGGGATATAGGTTGCCAGCAGACCCCCTCACAATAAATACTAAAGGAAGGTCTTCAGGATAAAAATGGCATCACACCGCTGGTACCTTTTAGCCACATGAGAAATCAAAGAACTCTGAGAAAGGGGATTTTATAGGAAGTCATAGAAGATGACATCCATGCCATCATTCTTGTACTGTCTTCTCTTTTTTCATTTATTTATTTATTTTATTATTGCGGTAAAATTTTACCTGACAGAACATTTGCCAATTCAGCAGCCACTCATTTCTTAGCTGACTTAAAATGCAATTTCATAAAATGGTATGTAGCAAATGGCCTGGGTTAGCCTTTCACATAGAAACATACTATAGTGATTGATAATGACGACCAAGAGGGGCATGTTGGCAATCAATCTGGACTGAAGCGGAGAAAGGACACCAGATGGTAGCTCAGCCCGCAAGAGTGAGGAGTGAAGGACAAGACGGGTAAAGGGTGACTATAGTTTATAAGCACCTCTCGCCAAGCACTGTGGAAACCTCATGCTTCCTGCCTAACCCTCAGTAGTCTTCACTGTATGTGGGACCTTCAAAATCTTTGTGGAAAAATCCCATTATCTTTTTCATTCCATTTTAGATTTTCCCATGTAGATTAGGATTTATATTCGCATTTGATAAAAATTTCCTCCCTGGGGGACAGACAACCGAAAAGTGGGTGAAGGGAGACATCGGACAGGGCAAGATATGACAAAATACCAATTTGTGAACTATCAAGGGCTCATGAGGGAAGGGGGAGCGGGGAGGGAGGGGAAAAATGAGGACCTGATGTCAGGGGTTTAAGTGGAGAGAAAATGTTTTGAGAATGATGTGCAAATGCGCTTTACACAATTGATGTGTGTATGGATTGCGATAACAGTTGTATGAGCCCCTAATAAAATGTTTAAATAAAAAGAAGTAAAAAAAGCTGCACACCAGCTTTATATTATTTTATATATGAGGTGCCACTTATTTAAATTGTCATATAAAGAAATGGATGATCAAGGAAACAAATATTCCTTATGAAGGAAAGAAAATATGCTCAAAGTGATATGGGATGGTTTTCAATATAGATACATTAGTGTGATATAACATTATAATGAATACTACTGTTGGAAACATTGGATTTTTCATTTCAAAAAATGTCTAATTATCTTGAAACACATACATACTGGGTCAACTGGGGGCCGTTTCAGGAAGTACATTCTACATTTATTCTTGTTTAAGGAATTAAAGATTTCCACATTTAAACATATTCAAGTGCTTATTCTTTTTGTAATCATCAGTTTGTATTTTAGAAAAAAATAAATAAAAATGCTTGAAAGAAAAAAAAAATTTCCATGGGAGGGGGCAAAAAAACCCAACAAAAATAAACTGTGACTCAACTCTTATTTTCTAGTGAGTCATGCCAAGATCTGCCTGTACCTTTTTTGGAAAAATAAGTTCCACAATCCTGAGGCGAATGGAACATGCGATGCTTGCAAAGCCCCTGTGAGGAATCTCTGTTCAAAAACTGTAGCAGCTTTCTGCTTACTGGTATTTGTGGTCGTTACATAATCTGTTGTCCATTTGAGACTTAAGAATGAAGGGGTGGAGTTTAGCCTGTTCATTAGGTCACAGCTTGATGACCTCATTTGGAGGTGCTAAGGAGATAAATAGCTCACCAGAGGCGGGACACACGCTCACAACCTGCCAGACATTCCGGTGGACAAGACACATGGAGCTACGCTAGAGCCCCGAGCAGAGGAGCCATGTGGAGACCCCTGCCAGTGTTGAGATGCTTACACTGCCACTGGATCCACAAGACTTTCCACCCACTGGCCTGTGATCTTCCTGCATTCGGCATTATTGCACGGCTGTGTGAGTCTAAAGAGGAATTTATGGACTAGTATTGGATATATGGGCTAATATTGTACTTAAGGACTTGATCTGGAGGGGGCTGGGATGTTTGCTCAATATTCAATTGCTCTTGGATATAAAGCTCTTTCTTATATACATGAGTGTCTCTATGAATTTGTTTCTCTAGTCTACCTAGACTAACACAGATTATTATTGTTCTCATGAACAGAGCGGGGCTAACCAATGCAATCACCCAAAGGCAGCAGTCACCTGGAGACTGGGCCTCACCAGACAATGTTTGTCTCTTATGGTGCCCGGGCATCTCCGGGTCCTTTAAGGCAGACCTGTGCACAGAAGTCTCTCAGAAAGAGGGAGGAAACAAGTCTACACAGACCCCGAGTCTTGGGCTCTGTGGAGACCATGAACGAGAGCAGACTCTTCCTGCTGTCTGATAATTAACATTGACCACATCAAAATCTAAAACTGTGTTGGCCTAGAGAAATGAGTCGTCAAGTATGCAAAACATGTTGAAGACTTCATTCCACCAGAAAAGGGTGGTATCATACTGGCACACAGTAGGTGCTCAATAAATATTTGTTAACTGAAAGCATGAATGAACAAATTGAACCAGGGGTATTTTATCACCCACACTTGCTAGAGGAGGGAATGCCACCTATAAAAGATAAAGTGGCATCAACTACCCATCCATAATCTCCTGAGCCCACCGAGCACCCAAGTGCCTCAAGGACAGACTCTCTTCAAAAGTCATGACTTAACTCGACTCTATCACATTTCCTTGGACCTAGTTCTCCATGTCCCATCGTCTTCATTTACACATCAACTGTCCTACAGCCACACAGAGTTGAAGACTGGGAGCCCCTCCCTCGTTCTAGGGGCAAGGGAATATGGCTGCAGCAAAGCTCCTGCTCCAGATGCTTCATTGCCGCCCTCAGCCATGGACAAGGCAGGGGCAGGGAGATCACCTAGAGAGGATAAAGCAGTGGCCACAAGTCACTGGGTTACTTCTTTAAAGAAATATCGCAGCTTCATTCGAACTCAATCATCCATGAGCTACACAGCATAATTTATAAGCAAATAGTATCTTATGTAAGATAAACCACTATTTTCTGAAAATTACTTATATAACAGTTGATTGAGTGGTATGCAGAACCTTTGCAAATGAGCAGACAGATAAGTTATTTTGTTAGAAATGTAGAAGGCGACCCAATATAATACAAGTATGTATTTGTGTGCATATGGACCAGTACATACACACAGACTAAGCTTATGAAAACACCCAAACCACCCACCCCACCCCACTGCCATGGAGTCAGTTCTGACTCTCAGTACAGGGTTTCCAGAGCTATCAACCCCGATGGGACCAAAACATCTCATCTTTCACTCATGGAGCGGCTGGGGGCTTTGAACTATAGACCTCATGGCTCATTGTCCAATGTACACCCAGCAGCACCACCAGGGGGATACAGAGACAGGGATACAGGGGGATACAGAGACCAGGGCTCCTAGCCTGAATACAAGCCACATGCCACCAACTGACCGTGGCAGCTTTCACAGGAGTAAGCTGTTTACCTTTCCAGAGGTGAAGGTTCTCACATGGTATTTAAAAAGCATTAGTTTAGACATTTTCAGGTTTTAAAGAAGGGGGGGAAAGCCCTAAACACCTATTAAGAGACATCTCTAAACCCATTATTTTAAAAAACGGATCAACGTAAAAGCTTCGAACGCCATGACCTTAATTTATAAATTATGTTTATTTAATTCTTAGGGAAATATAATAAAGGTTCGTCCCAAGGCTGAGGGCTGTCTTGCATAGATACTATCGGGCTTGGAAACTCTGAGTCTGGGTGAGCAAGATGTGCCTCATGCTGACTGCGGCATCAACACATGCGCTGGAGCTGAGGGCTCAGGGAACCTCTTTACAAGGGCTGGCTGATTTTTAACCTTGCCAATCTACTGAGTCCATAAACCCCTTTAGTCTATGCCCGTACACAACATAATGACACCAAGAAAGTTCTTAAGGCTGAATTTTTCTAGACTGCTGCATATGTAAATCTGGCATTTCTACAACTGGGCAGGTGCAGAACCGAGCTCTTTATTTATTGTAAGCAGGAAGAGGGACTCCAAAGCCTATATCACCCAGAAGACACAGCCCCACTCCCATCTTGACCCATTCAACAGACACGAGTGGATCCCAAGGCTGAGCCATGATTAGTAAGGAGACTGTTAGAGTTCAGTAGCAATGACGGTGACCTAACCTGCACAGGGCTTCACACAGGACAAGGCCCCGTGCTCGCTGGAGTGTTCCCGTGGGTGGGTTACGATTCCTGTGCTACAGAAGAGGAGAGGGAAGCTGGTGGGGGTTGGGGGGTTGAGCTAGCTGGCCTCACCTCTCCAAGCATCCCGTACATTACCAGGTGGCAGGTGAGCCCCTTCGAAAAGGCAACATCAACCTCACCAAGCTCATGACCACCTCTGGACCGACACAAACCTTCTTGGTGGCACGGTGGGTAAAGCGCTGGGCAGCTAACCGAAATGTTGAGCCATTCCAGGGGAGCCAGATGTGGTTGTCCACGTCCATCCAGATGACCAGCCTTGGAAACCCTAGGTGGGCAGCTCTACCATCCCTTGGGTCGCTCTGAGTCGACTCAACAGCAGTGAGACTGGTTCAGCAGACTGGGAATTTTCCACTTGGGGTCGGAAACGTGATTTGTTCATTTAAACCAAGCAAATGGATGTGAATCAGGTCATACCTTGACTTCCCACCACACCGCATGGGCCTACCCACAATGCACTGAGAACAGCTCCTCGGTCCTGCTCTGCAGCTGCTGGAGTAATTCCAAAGGCCTTCGGGTTTGACCTCTTTGGCCTCACCCCTATCCAAAGTATACAGGCTATACCATGGGGCTCCACGTTACAGGCATGAGAGCTTAACAGTGGGATGCTCTGGGTACAGAGTCCTCTCTCTGCCCATCTCCCTCCACCCTCTCTCTGGATGTGTGTCATAAAAACAATACGCAAACAAATGAAGTCAATATTTTGCTCCCCAATCCACATCATTCAAGGTGGTAAGCCTGTGTCTGAAGGAAGGTAGATTTAAACACATATGCAGACCAGAACACCTGATGTCAGATGCTGACAGTCCACCTGCATACCTCTGGTAGAGGCCCATGGCCTGGTCATCATGGGATGACCTGCCCCCCCCCCCCACGTCTTCAAGTCTCTCCCCCCACCACCACTTTGCCCTCAGGGCCCCCCACTCGGAAGCTCTAACCTGGGGTCAGGCAAGATGCACTGGTAAAAGGTAGCCATCTTCCTGAATGTGGGGTGCGTGTCCGGCTCTTTCATCCTCCTGGACAATGGCAGCAGGGCGCAGAGCAGACCTCTTCTGACCTCCCAGGGATGGCTTAGTGCCCCCAGGACACCAGCGGGTGCTGATCCAGAGCTCCCTGTCTCTGTATCCCCCAGCAGCTCCAGAGGGCCTACAGCACCCACGGGTCACACACACGTGGGGCTTCTGCCAAGCCTGGCCACTCCTGAGGCCCCGAGAACTCCTGGGCAGGCCGTGCAGGCGCCCAGAAGTGAAAGTGCCTGATAAACACAGGTCACTTCCTTATTTCCCTGCAAGTCCCAAAGGTCGGGGTGAGGTAGGTGGACTCCCCAGGGAGTTGGTCAAGAGCTGTCACCTGCCTCTCTCTGATTGGAGAGGCTGTTTGAATTCACCACGGATGAAAAACAACAAACTTGGGCTTTGTTTTATTACACGTATTACAGCAGTGAGCCAAGCGACCGTACTGGATGGGGTTGCTTGCCCTGGGAACCAGTAAGACAGAGTTCAGAGACAATTCGGATGGGATTCTGAGTCAAACTCCAAGCCCGTTACTCCCTTAACTTGCAGAACTAGCCAAGCACTGCTGGCCCTGACTGGGTGGGTCCCTGCTCTCCCGAAAGCCACCGGCTGTAGTGGGCCATGTTCACCTCTGCCCCTACACGTCTTCTCTCCAACTTTAGCTTCTTTTCGAGTTTTTTTAAAGGCCCACGGCACTCCCTCAGCTCCTAGATATGTTTAGTGAAGCGCTTTCCCGGGACCTTCCTCAGACTCCTTCGAGCCGGACACCTGGTCACCCCACTCACCGGCACAGCGATAGGATTTCCAGTGAGCCCCCCTGGAGGCACACCTTGCAGGTGCTTTGGGCCACGCCCACCCAGGGAGCGATCCCCGGAAACCCTGAGCCGGCCTTTCCAGGAGACAAAGGTGCCTGGCCCGGTTGCCATGGTGAGGAGCTCTCTGATTACGTGCAGCTGCAGTTTCAAAATAATAGACTCCTACAAGCCCCACCTGACTCAAGTTCGTCCAAAGTCGAATGGCTGCTATCCAAGTATAGTCAGCAGTTTCCGGGCAACTCCTGCTGTGTTGACAGAGTGCCCTGACAACAGGGGCGAGTCTGTATTATCATCACCGAGAAGCAAGACAATCAGGCAGCAAGGCTGGTCTGCAGGTGGTCTGAACATTCCCTAGCTGTCTTTCAAAATGCACTGTGTATATATATTTCCGGTCAAGTGTTCTATAAATTAAACATAACAAAATGTTTTTAACATGTGCAGAATGGTGACAAAGGCAGTCAGTTTAGAGAAGAAATCTATGTGTGTGTGTTTATATATATTCTATCTATCTATCTATCTATCTATCTATCTATCTATCTATCTATCTATCTATCTATCTATCTAATCGACCCTGGCTGATATACATGGTTAAGCATTGACTGCTAACAGAAAGGCTGGTGGTTTGCATCTACCCACAAGTACCTCGGAAGAAAGGCCTGGTGATCTCCTTCAGAGAAGACAGCCACTGAAACCTCGGTGGAGCACAGTTCTCCTTGGACACACACGGGGGCGGCCCTGAGGCAGACTCCACTGCAGCTGGTTACGTTTTTTTCAGACCTTGGTTGCAGGAGTCCCGTGATGATGCCAACATCTCCCGCTGCTGACTTAAAGGTGGAAGGGCCAAGTCCACTCAGAGGTATCTCAGAAGAGAAGCCTGGTGATCCACTTCTCACAAAAAGCAGCCCTGGAAAAGCCTGCAGAGAACAGTTCTCTTCCATGGCAGCTGGTGGACTGTGTGTGTGCCGTATGCTTTCACCCCATCTGTGAAGATCCACCACCTCTCCCCCAGCAGGGGAGGTGGTCACAGAACGCTTAAGCCAGAACAGCTCTGGAATACGGGACAACCAAGCTCAAAGGCCAGTGAGTTCTCTAGATCGTGCAATTTATAAGATGCCACAGAAACTCTTTTGTCTAAGGGCTTCGTGATGGGATCTGACCTGCTTAGGCCCCGTGGGCTCCGTTAATTAAGAGGAAAGGGAATGGATGCGTAGGAAGCACTTACCAGGTCCCAGACAGTGGATCGTGTTTGTCACTTAATTCTCACAACAGCCAGTGAGCAAAATGGTATATCTTCCTTTTGCAGGTGAGAAAATAAGCATCGGAGATGTTAAGACACTCCCAAATCACAGAACCACTAAGGAGCACATCTGCACTTCCACTGGGGTCTGTGTCCATGCGAGCTCTTCTCCTGGCAGCTGCATCCTAAGAAACCCAGGCCAAGAGTCGGAGTGCCTGACACAAAGATTACAGCCTAACAGCATGCACCAAAAGCCTTCACAGTCCCCATGCCCGTTGATGCAGTCATTCCACGTCGATGAATTTCTCCTAAGGAGATCATCAAGCACTCCCTACCATGGTACCCCAAGTCCATTGTAAAAGTCAATCGATAGGACAGTCGCTATAGGGTTTCAGGGCGCAGCCACAGAAGGGGATGTCACACAGTCACTAAAACCCATGCTCCAGAAAAAATATTGACCCACCTGGGAACATGGCATGATACACTGTGGTTAGGTGCTGCCCCGTCAATTCCAACTCATGCACAACAGAACAGTGCCTGGTCCTGAGTCATTCACAGCTATTGTTATGTTTCAGCCCGCTGTGTGGGCACTGTGTCCTCCAATCTCCTTGACCATCAGCCTCCTTTCCACTGTCCTGTTCCTTCACCAGGCATGATGTCCTTCTCCAAAGCCTCACTCTCCTCTCTTCTGAGTAGCGTCTAGCTTATTTCCTCTGGCAGTCTATGATATTTCCAACTCTCCCTGCCAACACGACCATTCACATGCCGCGGTCCTTCGTAGGTCTTCCTTATTCCTTGTCCAGATTCCACATGTGTATGAGGCAACTGAAAATCCCATGGTTGGGTCAAGTGCATCTTTTTAAAAAAAATCTTTTTATTGGGGGTTCTTGCAGCTCTTATCACAATCCATACATCCACCCATCGTGTCAAACACATTTGTACGTATGTTGTCATCATCATTTTCAAAACATATTCTTTCTACTTGAGCCCTTGCTATCAGCTCATCCCCCCCTCACCCTCCCTTCCTCATGAACCCTTGATAATTTATCAAATATTTTTTTCATATTTTACTCCAACTGCTGTCTCCCTTCACCCGCTTTGCTGTTGTCTGTCTCCCTGGGAGAGGGTTATATGTCAGTCATTGTGATTGGTCCTCCCTATCTCCCCCTACCTTCCCCTTTTCCTCCTAGTATTGCTACTCTCATTATGGGTCCTGAGGGGTTTATCTGTCCTGGATTCCCTGTGTTGTGAGCTCTTATCTGTACCTGGGTACATCCTCTGGTCTAGCCGGATTTGTAAGGTAAAATTGGAGTCATGATAGTGGGGTGGGGGTGCACTAAAGAACTACAGGAAAGCTGTATGTTTCGTCGGTGCTATACTGAACCCGGGTTAGGTGCATCTTAATCCTCAAAGTTATCTTTGAAAACAAAAGAGCAGTCGACGCAACCATGTTTCCTAAAGGTCGAGATGTTCACTATTAAGGATGGACTTTGTCCTCCCAACAGGGCACTGACCCAAGAAAGGGCCGTTCCTGTGGGCAGCCCTGAGCCTTCCTTGGAGTTCCTTGGCTTGCAGAGGTTTGTCCTGGGGTCTCTCCCGGCTGGGTGTGTGGCTGTGCATTGTTTTTTCAGAAGAAAGCACTCAGGAGTGATTTGGCTTAGGACCCATCCCACCCTGGTGTGACCTGATTCCTTGCACAGAAGAAAACCCCGCATCCCAAACTGGGTTATGTTTACCAATTTTTTACAGGGTTTAGGACTCCCACATATCTTTGGGACAGAGAGAAACACAATTCAGTCTAAATAGTGGCCACCCTCAGGGCTCACTGGTTCATCCCTTCTAGCTACCCCGAGTGCAGAGAAAAGCCATCACAGAGCTTGTTCCTCAAGATGAGACCGTGTGCTGGCTTCCGCTGAGGCTCTCCAGAAATCCACAGCGAGCAATCGCCAGGCTCCCTGAAAGATCCCTGGGCAAGTTGACTCGGCTCCGACACTTCCTGTCCTGCTCTGGAGTCAGTTCTTGCTCATCACTGTCACCAGCTGCCACTCATCACACACACACACACACACACACACACACACACACTACAACCTTCAGACTTCCCAAGGTATAGATAGGCAAGTGCTACGGAGAGTTTTCTACAAAGAAAGATTCATCCTTCTCCACTGCTCACATCAATGCGGTTTCCAACAGGAGGCACTGACTTGGCCCTTCTGTCTCCCAAACTGTGTCTACTGAGCCATCTGGGAGAGAGGGAAAACAGTGTCCCACAGACTCCAGCCTGGCTCTCCCCACCCCACCCGCCCCGGCCTAGCTAAACAGCAGCTGCACAGCTTGTTCTTCACTCCACTCCCAGGGTACCAGGGGGGGTCAAACACTCTGCAAACTAAGCATCTGATGAGCTCGAACCACAGATGCAGGGATGCTGTGCAAACATTTACCCTGTCTACACAGCTGCATCACTGAAGGGCCTCCCTGTCAGGTGCATGCCCGACCCACCATTCCCCTGCACCACACACCACAAGACAGGGGGTGGTGGTGCAGAAGAGAGTGTAGTCCAAGCTGTCACTCCACAGATGCAGACAACGGCGGAGGAAGACTCGGCTGCGTGGCAGGGTTCGTGGTGGTTCTTCTTGTTATGTTGCTGCCAAGACAATCCCAACTCATGCCCACCACACCTGTGCAGAGCAGCCGGTGCTCCACGGGGTATCCAAAGCCTGCCATCCCAGGCACCTCTGCCATCCCAGGGCCACCCATCTTTTGGCTTGTAGCCAGGTGTTTCAATGTGTGCGAGACCCCTTGGGCTCATGGTTCATTCACAGGAGGGATAGGAGTAGACATCTGGCTCGTCCCTGCATTTTTCACACAAGACATGCTCCCAACGCCGCAGCCCAGCCAACGACCTCACACCTCTCAGCCTCGTCATATCAGAGCCCAGCCCGGGGGTCTCAAGGCCACCTGCCAGGCTGGTGGCTGACTCGTTATGAGTTCCATGAGGCAGAGGGAAGCAGGGCAGGTCCCAGCTGAGGGAGCAGGAGAGAAGGGAGCCAGCCGGGGACAGCAAGCTATTATGCTAACACTCCCTCAGCTGTAGGTACTCCGAGGACCTCCTACCTGCTCTTCAGAACTTCAGGCCCTCCTGAGCAAGGCATCTACATAAATGCAAGGGATTCCACACAGAGCACCAATCATCACTTGAAAATAGCGGGGGGGGCCCAAGAGGCTAAAGAAATGGGCTTGAGCACTGAGGGCAGACAGAAAGAGGAGTGCACAAAGCAGGCACCTGCACTCTCAGAGGATAAGCATGACAGAGACCAGTCAGCTAACAAAAGGACACACCTGTCTCCCGGCAGGCTGGCCCTGCAGAGATCTGATTACACACAGCCGGCAGCTGCCAACAATCTCCCCTGTGCCAGGCTCTTCAGGAAGGCAGGAGGGCCTGGGGCTCTCGCTGGCAGCCGCATCAGGTAACTCGTTGGACAAGTCTGACATCCAATGCCGCGCAAAGGTGGAACCGGCACCTGCCCCTTCTGCCCCAGAGAAGACTGTGTGGGCTAAAGGGAACCTTGCGAGCCTTCTTTTTAATACCTTGAGGGGCAGGAGAGGGAAACTCATGGGCAGAAGCCAGGTGCCTGCCTCACCCCAGGTGGGCAGTCTGTGTCTGGGGAGGTTGGGGCTCTGGTTCTTACCTGAGGACAGCCCAATGGGGACGAGGGCCTGATGGTGGGCACTGTCGGGGGCCTTGTGGAGGGAGCACAAGGCTCCTGTCACTCAGATGGTGCTGCAGGCCAGCCTCCTTGAGCACATAGTAGGAAGGCATTCGCAGGCCCCACCCAGACCGAATCAATCAAAACGGGCACTTTTACTGGAATCCCCCGGTGATTCCTAATCACAGTGTGAGCACTGCTGCTTTCAGATAATTCGCATAGTCCACCCCAGGAACACGGAATCAGAAGATCCTCTGTGTATGTATGTGGGTGTGGGGGGGGGGGGGGGGGGAGGAGAGGTCTATAAGAATCACCTGGGCATCTTGTTAAACTGTAGACTCAGACTCGGTATATGAGAGATGGAAATGAAAATTCCTGCCAAGGAGCTGAAGGAGAATGAACGGTTCAAAGCCCTGGCTCTGACTCATAGCGCCCCTGCAGGGCACAGTGGACCTGCCCCAGCGGCTCCAAGGCCACCATGAGCAGATCGTCGTCCCTTCTTTCCCCCATGGAGCCAGTCGGGAGGTTCAAACTGTCCTCCCTTTAGGTCAGCAGCTAAGCATTTTCACCGCTGTGCCCCAGCACTCCTCCACTTTAATAGGTCAGTAGTTCCCAAACCTGGCCACAAGTTGGACCTGCCCGGAGAACTTTAAAGCTACTGAGCACTTAGGCCATGCCTAGCCCGAGGGCTGGTGGCAAGACCCAGCGGTCAGGAGTTCTTAAAGCACCCCAGGTGATTTTGGTATGCAGCCAGGTGAAGGGGTGTCAGGACACCTTTGAGTTTGAATCTTCATGCTATTAACTGAATCCTTACCTGGGACGCCTGGGGAAACTAAGGGCAGAGTGTCCGCCCACAAGGACACGGTATTGCGGAAAAGCTTGGTGTCTGTATCAGCCACAGGATGAGTCTGCCTGGCCTGGGCCTTTGGCGGCAGAGATAGGCACACAACATCACTGGAGGTGTGTGAGGGGTGGGGGTATGGGGAGTGGCTGTTCCAGTTGACCCAGCCCACCACTGAGAGATGCTTCTTAAAATATAAGCAAAGGGTAGCCCAGGCTGAGCCACCCTTATAGAGGAGGCTTCGCTGCACTCAAAGGGCATTCCCCCAGGAAGGGCCTCAGGATGCTTTCCAGCCTAGTGGGGGCCAGGATACAGGAGGGGTGATGGATCTAGGACACATGTGGGAGTGGGGAGCACACAGTTCCAGCCCATCTGCTACAGAGCCCCTGTAACAAGAAGCCTTTCCTCTTGATCACTCAAGGTCAAATGAAGGAGAATGGCCAGGCTGTAGCCTCTAAGAAACGGGTATCCATGCAGGACGTTCGAAGACAGAAGCTGCATTCTTTTTGAAACTAGCAGTGGTGGCAGCCACCCCATCCCCAGGCTCTAGCGGGCAGAGGGACCCACGGTCATGCCTCTAACAGAGCTGAGAAAGGTGTTTGCCACAGACCCAAACACCCAAGAATCGCTAAGACCCTGCCAGAGCAGACTCCTTGTACACGGTGTGGTCCAAGTCATGATGCGGGGCTAAGATGGTCAATGCCATCCCACCCCCATGGCAAGACTACTTGTTTCAGGGCAGGCACATAATTCGTTTAAAAGCAGCATTTAAGGAATTATTAGAAGAGAATCTCTTTCTCTATTTTAGATCTGAGAGGAAATGAGTCTAGAAAGCAGAGAAAAGTCAAGCGAAAACCAGCCGAGCGGACAAAAGAAAAAGCAAGCACGCGTGAGGACTCTGGTGTGCCTGAAGCCGGCCAGGTTTCCTGACATTTCAGTTCCATGAGCCCCAGAGTCTGTGCCTCTGGTTGTACTCAGAACAAGCCTTTGCAAACCTGACTACAAAGAGTCCCAACTACTTCCCTGGGCAAACAGGCTGGCTGAATGCTGCCAAACTATTAGAAACCGCTGGAGCCATCTGGACACGCTGCTTCTACATTTAGATCTGTGGGGCAGCTTCAGGATCGCTGTGCCAAAGCACAGGCTGGGGAAGATGACAAAGCAAGTATCAGTAAAGAAAGACTCCGTGAGGTATAAATTTACCCGGGACAGCCGCAGAAACCCCTTGTATCCAGGCTGCCTTTGCCTAGCTCAGCAATCAGCAGACTAACCAAACACCAAGCTTCCTCTCATCCAGCGGGTTTCTCGTGGCTATATGCTTTCCATCAGGCAGGAACCAACCCAATGAAGGAAGAGCCAGGGCCTTCGAGTGAGCAGACCCAGACAGAACCAGGTGGTGGCAGTGACGGTAAAACCTGTGGCTGGAAAGAGCAGTGAAGGGTGCTTAGGAAAGGAAGCCTTAGGTAACTCACAATGGTGTCCTGCGCCCTGGGAGGAACCAAGCAGGAAAATGGTTTTTATGCTTCAGGAGTAGAGCAGGGCACCCAAAGCAAAGGGACCACATGGACAGCAACAAGGGAAGCCTTGACACCAGTGACTAGTGCAGAGGGGGAGGATGGAGGTCCTGATGGGCTACGTGCTTCTGCTGGCATGAGGGACCAGCAGTCTCTCCCCTCTAGGGACCCTGTCCCTATCATCCACCACCCAGAACTTCGATGGGACCCACTGGGCACTGCGAGCTGAAAATACCAGGTGGGCCGAAGTGGGAAACACCAGGTGGGAACCCTGCTACCCTAGTGAACGGGGCTCAGAACAGACCAGAGGCTGAGCTGTGGGAACCTACTTCGAGCTTCTCAGGTACCTGAGGCTAGTGGTACGAGATCTACCGCTGCTGCAGAGAGGCCAGTCCGCAGCATGGCACCTAGTGGCACTCAGAGCTCTCATTGCATGCTGCTCCTGCCAGCCCAGACCACCCTGGGAAGAGCGCACTTGTGGAATGAATGAGAAATGGCTGGACTCCACCTTCCAGTCAAAGGATAAGCCTGGGTCTACATGACAGGCAGCACATCTACACGGTGTCTGCACTCATGTCCTGGTTCTGTCACTTACTGTTCCAAGCCCTGGTTTCCTAGCTCTAAAAAGGGGAAATGCAGGCTGCTGTGAAGGATTGAATGAGATGATGTCATGTAAAAATAAAGCAGAGAGCTGATAGAAGGGATTATTGTGCACTGCTAATTTTGGTTACTTTCGAAATGCAGCACATGGCCACCCACCTCTACCACCTCCACACAAAACCTGTGCTGGCTGTCCCATTCCTAACTCATTAGGATTCCAAAAACAGTGCCACCCTGCAGGAGCTGCTCTGTGGCTGGTGGGCAGCCTATGCCGGAGGTGAGGTGGCGCTAGGTAGATTTAGAGATGCTCCAACACAACCCACCTGGACACACAGGCCAGCAGAAGGCGTGTCCATGGACTAGAGCCTAGTGCTAAAGGTGGGCCTGGACGCACACAGTAAGCTCCTGCCCCTTCTTGCTAGGGATGAGCAGCACTGAGGTCAAGACAGAGGCAGGGCCAGCAGCACACTCCCTGCTCTTGCTAAGACAAGTTGGAAGCAGGCAGCTGGCGCAGTGCACAGAAACAGAGCGCGGCAATGGGCAGATGGAGGTCGCCACCCACCACAGGCCTTCACCAAAGAAACCCACAGGGCTGGAGGCAGATGAAAAAGTTCAGATGGAGGGGCTAACCCTGAACCCCAGCTGGATGCCTGGCTTTACCACAGGAACGCTCCTGCCACACCACTGCCACCTAAGCCAACATGAATCAAAGGAGTAGCGCCAGGGTGTTGGTCCTTTCCTCCAAGCACCTGAACAAGGAGAGCGTGAGCCTGAGCCTTCCAGGGCATGGTGCCAGATTCCAGGCCCCCGCACCCCCAACCCTGGGAACAAGGAATCATGGAGTGGGCTGCACCTAGCAAGGAGGGTGTGAAGAGAGCAGATGGCACAGAAGGGCTTTAAAGCAGAGGGAGGGCGAGCGTGTACCCAGACATCTGTATTTGGGGGTCCCCCAAGACAGCTGAGTGCTCAAGGTCAGGGACTGTACTTCCCCAAGCTGATGGTCAAGAGAAGGATGGGTGGGGGCGGCTCCTCAGCTGCAGACATCCATTTCTATGATCATTCTTTTATTCTGAATTATAAAAGCCCCCCCAAGAGCATTGTTATGACTCCTGGCTGTTGCTTCTCCCTGTTGGGAAAAGACTGTTTTTCACTCAAGTAATTTCTCTCCCCACCAATCGCCTCTGCCTTGGTTTAAAGCAGTGGTTCTCCACCTTCCTCTTGCCTAGATTCTTTCATACAGTTCCGCTTGTGGTGGTGGCCCCTAGCCATGAAATTATTTTCATTGCTACTTCATCACTGTGATTTTGCTACTGTTATGAATCGGGAAACCCCTGTGAAAGGGTCATTCGGCCCCCAAAGGGGTCACAACCCACAGCTTGAGAACCACTGGTTTAGAGGAGGGAATGGGGGTGAGGCACGCAACTCATTCACACGGCATTTAAATGCCACTTCGTGCCAAGGAGCTGCTAACTTAAGCAGGAAAGTGCTGCTATTGGGGGTGAGCCACTGCATCCTGGGGAAAAACAAACCCCCTCCGCAGGAAAAAATAATAGCCAAGAGCCATAATGATACACTTGGGAGAATATTTACAATTCAGGATGAAATAATGATGGTAAAAATATGATCGACTGTGCAATCAGAATTTTAAAATGTAGACTTAATAGAACCACTTATGGAAAAACCATAAACTGCAGATGAGAAACGTGGTTTTCAGGAGCTCCAAAGCTCACCGGTGGGACAGACTAAAGCCTTCGCTTCGCCAACCACGTGTCAAGAAGGAAACGGAGGCTGACAGGCCCGCCTCTCTAACATGTCCCAGGTCGCTTCGCCAACCACGTGTCAAGAAGGAAATGGAGGCTGACAGGCCCGCCTCTCTAACATGTCCCAGGTCTCGGAGCTCTCTTCACTAGTCAAATGGGGACGATACCCCGACATTCAGCATGATTTTCAAAATTAAAACAGTTTTCATAATAAAGCTGAAGGCAAGTGACATCAGCAAAAATGGAGAGAAGACCTTCAAAATGTCTCTCCTTCATACAATCAGGGAGAAAACTAGCCAGGGTGGGCTGAGCTGAGCATCCCTGGTATAGTGCTCGGGAAGCAGGCCAAGGGCTGGCAGCAGTCAAGGGGACCTTATCCCAGAAGAACAGCTGATCTCAGGAGAGGGGGCCGTGAGGGGCGAGAAACTGCCCTGATGGTGGCATCAGAAGGTTGGAAGCCACTGGAGAGGCATGGATGGGGCGGAGCTTCTTGAAAACTCCATCCGGTGAGCTGTGAAACCACTCCACTCTGACCTCAAGCTTGCCTGGGGTGAAAAGACCAGCGTATTGGTTGACAACAATTACAGGCAATTATTTCATTTCCCTGCTGCCTGAGGCTTCAAATAAAAGCTGGAACCAACAAAAGGCCAGCCAGAAAATTTCAAAGGAGAAGCCCGCAGCGCAGCGTTCCTGAGATTTTACAGGATCCTGCATCGGACTGTGCACACGGCTCAGCAGAGACCCGAGGAGGCTGGCCTGCTCACTCCGGGCACAGCTCCAGGCTCTGTGCCAGTAGGAAGGGAAGACTAAGAGAATAGCTCGGTGTGGAAGCAGGGTTCCAACAGGCGCTCTGAGTCCCACAACCAAGATGGAAAGATTTACAAGTTTTAGACCAGTCCCACTGTCATCGAGTCCGTTCCAGATCACAGTCATCATCCTGTTAGGGTAGGACTACCGGAACGGCTCCCCCTGGTCTTGGAAACTGAACCTTTACAGGAACAGATGGCTGGTGGGTTTTAAGTGTTGCTCCTTTGGTCATCAGCACAATGCTTAACCCACAGGACCACCGGGGCTCATATTCAGAGTCCCATTCAGTCATTAGCCGATCACTAAGCCAACCAATGTCAAGAAAATCAAAATCCTCACAAACGTAGACCAAGAGATAACATCATGATAAACAGAGAAAAGACTGGCGTGGTCAAGGATTTCATCTTGCTTGGATCCACAATCAATGCTCAAAGAAGCAGCAGTCAGGAGAGCAGATGATATATTATATCAGGTAAATCTGCTGCATAAAACCTCTTTAAAGTTTTGAAGAGCAAGGATGTCACTTTGAGGACTAAGGACAATAAATAAAGAAGACCACAGAAGAACTGATGCCTTTGATGAAGGATACTGAATACCGAAAGCACCATGGAGGACCAATTTGTCTTGGAAAGAGTACAGCCAGTAAGGATCGCGAGACCTTGTTTCATGTACTTTGGACAAGTTTTCAGGAGAAACCTGTCCCTGGAAAAGGACATCATGCTTGGTAAAGCAGAAGGAGAGCAGTAAAGGAGGAAGCTCCTCTACAAGACGGATCAACACCGTGTCTGCCACAATAGGCTCAGACGTAACAATTCTGAAAATGGTGCAGGACTAGACAGTGTTTTGTTCTTTTGTTCTGTTGTGCACAGGCTCCTTAGGAGTTAGAACTATCTTGCCGGCCCCTCACAACAACGCTACCCAAGTACAGATGGCAGCAGTCACATAGGACCAAAAAAAGCAATAAGCAAGCAACTAAATCTAGGAGGGGGCAGAATCTGATATCCACAGTTGCTACCTCATAACCAAAGTTATGAGACATAACTCTTATGTTTATTTATAAAAACAAACAAGAAAATATGGTCCATTGACAAGGGGAAAAGTGATCAACAGAAGTGTAGACATTGGAATTACTTACGCATAGGGCTGCTAACAGTGAGATCAGGAGTTCAAAACCACCAGCCACTCCATGGGAGAAAGATGAGACTTTCTGCTCTGGTAAAGATCAATCGTCTCAGAACCCCACAGGGGTAGTTCTACTCTGTCCTATAGAGTCACTGTGAATTAAAATCACCTCGATGGCAGTGAGGTTAGTTTGTATTTGGGGTTTTTAATGTTTTTAAAACTAAAAAGTGACAGACATTCTAGAGTTGAAATATATAAGTGAATTTTAAAATTCAATAGAAGTTCTCAATCGTATATTTAACTTGGGCAATTAAGAATAAGTGAATGTGAGGATGTGTTTTCTGAGATTATTCAGCCTGAGGAATGTAGGAAGTAGTAGTTCTGGAGCTGATTTGGGTAATAATTGTACAGCTCTTCTTGAGATGTGGATTATGTGCCAATAAAACTGTTTTCTAAAAAGAAATAACAACGAAGAAATATGAACAGAACCTCAAAGACGTGTGAAGTCAAGGGAGAGTGGGTAGGAAAGAGGGAACCGATTACAAGGAACTATATGTGACCTCCTCCCTGGGGGACAGAAAACCGAAAAGTGGGTGAAGGGAGACATCGGACAGGGCAAGATAT
>NW_022111368.1:26261093-26279931 GCF_000313985.2 Echinops telfairi | reverse complement strand
AACAAATTCCTATGCACACTGCACATATCTTATTTTGAAGTAAAAAACAAAATGGGGCAAAAACACCCGGCGGGCCAGATAAATGTCCTTGGCGGGCCTCATGTGGCCCGCAAGCCATAGTTTGAGGATGCCTGCTCTAGAGCTTCACTACAATTAGTAGCTGACTTCATATTATCAACCCTAAAGACGGGCTGGGCGATGAAATATTTATCAATTAAAAATTAAGAAGAGATGTCCCCAGAAAAACAAAGCTTGAGATACTCTGTTCACTAGCAAATTATGCCCTCCACAAAATTCCGAAGGACACGAGGCAATCTCAAATCCATCCATGAGAAACAAAAATAAATGCAAAGTACATAGCAAAATGGCATATGTAACTCCTACCTTATCAATAATTACTTACACTACATGTAAATAAACATTTCAATTAAAAACGTAAGATTAGCATAATAAAAAGTGATCCAACTATATGCTCCCTACAAGAGACCTGGTCTCAATTAAAAACACAAATAAATTGTAAATAGTAAAAGGATAGAAATAAAATATACCATGCAAATAGTAACCAAAGAGAGCTAGAGTGATTACTAATGTCAGGGGGAAAATGAATATGCAAAAATCAGTAGACAGAGTAGGAAGAGATGATAAAAGAGTCAATCAAGACATATTATTTCCATACCTCTAAGGGGGCTTCGCAGAGTTTGTGGGAAAACAGGATTTAAAAACACATGGGACTTTTCTATGAACTCTTTGAAGCACCCTGTATATACACCTTCCAACAGAGTCCCCAAACACCCCAAGTACAACTGCCAGAAATGAAGAAAGAAATAAAGAATTCAGCAGTAAGAGTCGTCAGGACCTCATTTCCATAATTAGCAGAGTAACTGGATGAGAGGTCAACAAGGAAATAGAAGACTTGATACCATGACAAGCCAACTAGCTTAACAGACATCTCTGAAACACTCACCCAAAGCAACAGAACAGGACCGTGCCAAGGGTACATTGTCCAGGATGAACCCTACGTTAGGACAGACATCAAGTCTTGATCATTTTTAAAAGACACAAACTAGACTATCTTCTCCCACCATCATAAAATGAAACCTGAAATCAGTAACAGAAGAAAATTTAGAATATGAATAAATATGTGTACATTAAGTAATACTAGTAGGTCAAAGTCAAAGTCACAAAAGAAATTAGAAGATATTTTCAGATAAATAGAAATGGAAAATTCCAGAAACACAAACTTACAGGGTCCTGCTGATGTCGTGCTTACAGAGAAACATAGCCATGAATGCCTGCACCTTAAACAGGAAGAAGAAACGCCGCCAATCAACAGCCTAACCATTCACGGAAGGAGCTGGAAAAAAGACAACTTCAACTCCAAGCAAAATGAAAGAAATAATAAAGATTTACAGCAGAAATGCACGAAATCGAGACTAGGCAAACAATCTTCAAAGAAACCATTTTGTTATTTGCATCTTGTTTGTTCTTTTGAACTTTTTATTGTGATTCGGGTGGCTGTTTCCAAAGCAAATTGGGTTTCCATTCAACAATTCACACACTCCTCACTTCCTAACGTTGACTGCCATCCCCACAATGCATGGCACTCTTCCCACGTCTTCCCTGTGGGTTCTATTTCTATCTCATTCCCACTCCTTCCTGCCATCTGCCCTGGGCAAATGCTGCCTGGTGGGTCCCCTGTGCTTGACTATTCTCAGAAGCCCTGGTGGCACTGTGGAGTAAGCACTGGAATGCTAACCACAAGTTCAAGGGTTCAAACCTACCACTTGCTCTGTAGAGGAGGAAGCGATCTGCTCCCAGGGCCATTTAGTCTCAGGAAACTCTCAGGAACAGTTGCCCTTTGTGTGACAGGGTCGCTCTGAATGAGAATCTACTCAGTGGCAATGGGCGTGGCTAACACCTTCCTGGTGTTCCTGTTCACCTTATAGTTCTTTCTGTTGTTTGGGTGAAAGTTGAGTCTGTTAGTTTTGAGTCCTGGTGGTACAGTGGTCACACACTGGACGGGTAACCACAAGGTCAACAGTTCGAAACTACCAGCCTCTCCGCAGAAGATGAGATTTTCTAATTCTGCAGAGTTGTAGCCTTGGAAACCCACAGGAGCAGTTCTACCCTGTCCTATCGTCGCTATGAGCTGGAATTTCCTCAGTGAGTTTGGTTTTGTTTGAGGGGGTGGGGTGACGAAAACAC
Source organism: Echinops telfairi (assembly GCF_000313985.2). NCBI lineage: Eukaryota > Metazoa > Chordata > Mammalia > Afrosoricida > Tenrecidae > Echinops > Echinops telfairi. Next base: position 26,277,726 of record NW_022111368.1, on the reverse strand, counting down.
CCCGGAATTCGATCGTGGTAATACAACTTTCTTTTATGTATGTGTTATATTTCATTTTTAACAGTGAAGGGGGTACACATCAATACAGTGGAGTTCTCTAGACTTTTATCACATTGAACTTTATTTGAAGATGTTACATAAACCTCTTTCCTTTTTGGCTCCTTCCTAAAAACAGGTCAGAAGACCTCCGTTCTATTTCAGCTGCTCCACATTTTTTCTATACTTAATTGAGAGCTCTCACTCTCAGTAAAGTTGAAAGAATGTGTCAGCCTAAGAAGAAATATAGACAATCTATAGAGCTGGAAGCACAGTGATTTCGGCACTGGGCTAAGACAGGTGGTTCAAAACTCACCAGCTGCTCCGTACGAGAAAGATGAGACTGTTAGCTCCTGTCGACATTTACAGTCTTGGAAACCCCAAGGTGCAGTTCTACTTGGTCCTACAGGGTGTCACTATGAGTCAGAGTCAGCGCAGTGGCAGTACTTTGATGTTATTTTAAATAGTATGGTCATCATTTATTTCATAGGACTGCCAAACTAGTCCCGAGATGCTGGATATTGAAAAAGTCCCCACAGTCCAACTCTCGCAAGATGCCAGTCTGCTTCATCTTTCCCCCACTCCTCCCGCCAGTAGCAGATTCCCTTGCATCTCTGGGTTCTGTGAATTGCTGCAGTGTCTCACAGAACTTGCAAAAGTCCAAGGAAATGGCTCACACGGTGGAGGCTGCAGTTCAGTGTGAGGGCTGCAGTCAGGCAGAGGTAAATCAGATGCTGGGGCCCGAGAAAGCATTCCACTGCGGGCTCTTGCCAGTGCTGGACTCGCACCCTCCACTGCCCAGAGGACTCCCTTCACATACAGCAGTATGGGCTTGAAGGGAATCCTGCAGACAACTACTCACAGGCCAATCCTAGCAGATCCTCTCCCACCTCCTTACGGGACCCATTCAGTCAAAGGGCGCTTGGTGGGAGCTCCATGATGCAATCACATTTCACTTGATTAGAATTATAGTAAGAATTCTATTCTCCGCTACTCCTGTAAATAATTAGTCTCAGAAACCCACAGGAGCGGTTCTACCCCGTCCTAGAGGGGCGCTGTCGCTTGGGATCGACCAGGTCAATGGCAGTGTGTCTGAGGGCTTTTTGTTTACCTCTGGACGGTGTCTTATTTATGCATGGAGGCCTGGGCTTCTGGCAAGGTGTTCCCAGTAGGCGGCTTCCCACTAATCCTCAAGAGCCGGGTTTTCCCCTCAGGCCACTCCCGAAACAGTTCTCTTTCTCCTCTTGGCTGCAGGATATAATTTCTTAGTCCGTTATCACTAACACAACCATTAAACAAAGAGTGCGTCCGATTCTCACCTTCCACTGAGGTCAGAGTTCAATCTCACTCCATTGTACTTGTTAGCGAGTGATGCCATCCAGAAAGGGCCGCAGCCACAAGCACATGAAATCCAGAACTATTTTATATCATATATGGGATTATGGCTAGAAAAGCCATAGTAATTAATTAACTCACTAGAGAGAGCACAAAGGTGGTATTATACACACACACACACACTTGATTCATAAAGAGCTCTTATAAAATAGAATGAAAAAAATTTTCAATTCCATTGAAAAATAAGAAAGGGATCTGTAATAACAATTCACATGATAAAAAATGGCCAATAAGCATATAAAGTGGTTAGCTCCTCTGATAACAGAAGTTACCAAAATGAGGATGCTGGAAATCATAAAAGGTGCTATTCACCACTGGCAAGGGAGTGAGAAAGGGGCAAGGGGGTAAAAAGGATACAGCTTTCTATTGGCCATTTCAATCAAAATGTGTAATATATTCAGCCTTTGACCCACCAATTCCACTTCTGGGAATTTCTTCTGCAGAACTATTCATAGACATACATAAGCTTCCTGCAGTCTGGTTTGCATAAAAACAATCAGATATATCATAAGTATCCTTTGCTGTAGGAATGGCTAACTAAATTACTTCAGAATAGTATGGAGTAGTTAAAAGATATGAGGAGGGTCTATTTACTGACTTGGAATAATTTTAACTGATAAAAATCTGCAGGAAATATAGAAACAGCATGAATTCATTTTTGCAAAAACATACATGTAAAAACCTAGAAATATCTGCATCCGTGAGTGTGCTCCATAGAACGAGGTGGGCTCATCAGAGTGGACACAGAAACTAAGAGATTCCTCCCTCCTCACACTCTTCCTGAACTTCTCTCTGGACCTCTTCCTACCACTTCCAGGGGAAATCTGAGCCCTAACTTTTCCCATCTCTCTGAGATAGACCGAGAGTCCATCTCCATTGGCCTCAACACTACTGCCCTGCCCAGTGAAGCAAGTGTTCCTCCACTGTGAAAGTATCTACAATGCCCTGGAGAGGAAGCCCATGGGGGAGAAGATGCGTGACTGCCTCCCTTCCAGGTTTGCTGCCAAGAGCCCACCCACCTGAGCCCCTTCAGGCCTCCAGCTCTGCATACCCCAGCCTCCCGCCAGGGACCACGACCTTTGACCTGGGCCTGGACTCCCTGCTCCCAACAGCTGGAGTCACAGAAACGTTCGGCCCCAAGGCCACGGGAAAAGCAACGCACGGGACAACCAAGGGTCAACCCCTCTCCCAGGAAGGCACACGAAAGGACCTGGAAAGACGCCCAACAGCGGGTCTCCAGTGAGGAGTGCGTGGCGTTCTACACAGTTTTCCCGCAGCGTTTGCTTTTATTTTGCCACTTGCTCGTGTGATTACGAGGTAATTAAAAACAAAAGTCTCCCGAGTCTCTTTCTGAACCTCATCCTGAACAGATGGTCTTTTCCTGAGGAAATTCACACCATCGGTGAGCCTCGCCAAGGCTCCGAGTTGGCACTTAACCGTGGCAATCACCTGGAATCACTGGAAACGCACCTTGGAATCCCCTGGAGGACCCCTCCCGGAGATACTGGTTTCATTGGGAGCAATGGACTTGGGCATAGGGCAGCGGTAGAAGCTCCCGGGGATTCTAATGGATAGTTCTTCTGACAGGCTTCTCTCAACAGGGGCCCGGCCACACTCATCTTCTTCTCCTATGCTTTCCTCTGCGCCCCCCCCCCACCCCTCACGCAGCAGGGCTAGAGAGGGGCTGCAGAGGTAGAGGACTTGGGGCTGTTGGGTCCAAGGCCGGGAGGCTGGGCTGGCCATGCCGCCAGAGGAGTAGCATCCACTCCTGAGCTAAGTTGTGTGGAAAGTCTTTGAAGTGGCCCAAGAGAACCATGGGGGTCAGCATCTAAGGCAGTGGTTCTCAACCTTCCTCGTGCCGCCACCCTTGCATTCAGCTCCTCATGTGGTGGTGACCCCCCAACCATCACATTATTTGGGTTACTACTTCATCACTGTCATTTTGCTACTATTATGAATCGGGCGACCGCTGTGAAAGGGTCACGACCCACAGGTTGCGAACCGCTGGTCTAAGGGGACGCTTGGACTTTTCTCCAGCTTTCGGCACTTCCTCTGGGTCATTAGCTACCACTGCTTCTTACCTACTGTTTCATGCTCACTCTTAGATTTTGTTTTCACTGTATCTGCAAGGCCTCCCCTATGCCATATTGGAGGAGTGGGTGCATTTTTGAGCCCCCAGCCCTGGCTAATAACGTCTCGGCGAGTAAAATGCCAGGATGGTGCCAATGATGAAGGCGTCCGGCTGTGGACTGCTGCAAGTTTGAGGTGTGAGTCCAGAGGTACCCCGAACAGCAAGGTCTGGTGAATCACTTCCCCCCAATCTAGTTACTGAACATCCGATGGAGCACAGTTCTACACTGGCCCACATGGGGTTTTTCCTGAGTCGGAATCAACGCAGTGGCCACTGCATTTTCCAGTTAAGATTCTAAGTTCAAGGTCATGTCCTCAGACTTGGCAGGCATGCTCCCCAGCGGCACCAAAGGTTTTGCTGATGAGAAGTCTTCTGTCAGTCGATTCTGTTGCTTTTGGCAATCTGCTTTTTCTCTCCAGAAGTTAAAAACATTTTTTTGAATTTATCCTCACAACTCTGAAATTCTACTAGAACATCCTTTCACCCAGGTGCCTCCCCTGCCTGGCAGGCTGATCGTGGCTAGGGAGGTGGAAGGTCCACAACTACCAAAGACAGACAGAGCTTATTCTGGGTGCAAAGCCCTGAGTGTCTGCTAACTCCTGGGCAGTCATCCTTCCTTGTTTCAGCCTCCTCCGCATCTGCTCCAGGAGTCTGAGGTGACCGCGCGGGCAGTGCAGTCATTTTCCCTCAGACCCTGGCACCAACTCCCAGCAGCCTACCCAGGCAGACTGCCCGCTTTCTTTAGAAAGCTCCCAGGCAAGATGTGCAAGTGGGTCCCTCTGGTATAAGCACAAGAGGGGCATGTGTGGGGTAGAAGGGGCTGAGAAGACAGTTCACCCAGCCCAGGCACTCCACATACAGTTCTCTCTTCTTTGAGTTTATCAACACAGGTGCTCCAGGCTCCTTGGTGTCCCATGTGGCCTGTTGATCTCTACGGTCTGGAGTCTAGCACCTTCTGCTCTGGTGGACTCGTCAACTCATTTGGTTTTCACCTTCTAGAAACTTCTCCCACTTCTGGTTTACTGAGGGTACTGCGACTTCATTTCTTTTTACATGATGTTTTCTCGCTTTTGTTGGGACCCAGAATGGGCAGAAAGTCCATGTAAATGGCTAAGTCATCATCTTCAACTCTTACCTCCTCAGCCTTTTATGAAATCAAAGGTCTGGGGAGAACCACAGAGGCCACCTCATCTAAATGCCCCGTTAGAGACGAGAAAACAGGTGCCTGTGAGAGTCAGTGACTTGCGCATGCTGACCCAGATGGTCAGTGCAGAGACTGGACCCAAATAAGGGGCCCCGCCACAGCGGCAGTGTCCTTAAGCCAAGACCACAAGACTGCCCAGTTCCTGGAGCTTTGTTTCAAACCCGGAAATCAGACAAAGGCTTCCAACAGAAATGAGTAGCTGTCCTTGACCCTAGCAGTACCGTGGAGCCAGCAGAGCTGGCCTGCCCTCTATGGTACTTCCCCATGACTTGGTGACTGCGAGAAGCAGCACAACCTTCCCTGAAGGAACTACAAGCCACCCCCGGGGGGCACGTGCCAGGTGGCTGACTCAGCTTTTACAGCATCCCAACCATGGAGATGACAGCGCCCAGCAGTGTGCATGAAGCACACTTCTTCACTGTTCAGGGGAGGGAAATGTGGGACCAGCAGAGCCACTACTTCCCTCTTGCCTGAAGAGATCAAGCTGCCTGCAAACCAGCTGGCCTGGGGTCTGGAGCTCATGAGTTAGAGACCCAACCCCAGAACATAAATCCTTTGATGGATGTTGACCAACCGAGCTGGCAGAGCGCTTTCCAGCAGCAGCAGCAGCAGCTCTAGTTCAAGCCCTAAGGCAGACGTCTTTGCAGCCTATCACAGGGTCAGATCAGCCAAACGTTTGCCCCAGCTCCGATTCGAGACACTGTGTTTCCCCAGCAGAAAGCCAACTTTCTAGGTGTTAAGGAGTGGGAGGAGGGAGGAGGGAGTGAATGAAGTGTCCCCATCACGTCTATAAATAACTTGGCTACAGGACCACTGAGTTCATGACAGGCTAAATCAGGAGGTGCTTCAACATTAATGAGAGCTGAGGACCAACAGCACAACCACACCGCATGAAAGGCGCAGGAAGGAGAGTGAGAGTGGCTGTGGATGGGGGCCAAGTAGACCAGCAGCAGAGGTGAGGTTGCCCTAAGACGTGACCAGAGATCTGAGGGCTACCTGAAGTCACCCACAGAGGGTGTAGGGTGGACCCTTTTAGCTCATCTCTGCATATGAGACTCGCCCACCCCCAGCACCAACTTGACCACTCTGAGCCACTCTCTGATAGAATAGAAGTGGTTTATTGAGGGTTTCTGAGACTGTAGATCTTTACGTAAGAAGACAGCTATCTCCCTCAGGGCTGCTGGTTCCAACCATTGGTTTCATGATTAGCAGCCAAATGCTTAACCCATAGCTCCACCAGGGCTCCTGATAATAGGTGAAGGCAGGTCAATTGATATAATGTGAGAAGATAGGTAAGGAAATGCTTGAGGAAATGTTCTCCAGTGGTTCCAAACCCCTCCCCATCGGGCCTCTCCTTCTATGGCATTGCGAGCCCATGCCACATGGTCAAACATGATCATTCGTCAGTTATTTCAACAGTCACTATCTCCCTCACCAGACAGGAAGCAACTCAAAGGGTTTGGGACCTGTACCTAGAGGTAGGTCTTCATGAGTCTCCTGTCGGCCACTAGTCCTGGGATTCTATAAAGGACCTATGTCCCCTTTCATAAAATTTTTACTCAGCATCCCCTAGTCCATCTACTACTTTCTGTGATAAGACAGTGACAGGACAGGTCCTTCTCTCAAACCTCAGGGGGCAATTATGACATGGTGTGCATGTGCCAGGGTAGAACAAGGAGCTCTAAAGATACAAAGGGGAGCTGCTTAGCCAAGAAGAACGTATAAGCTAAGCCAAGGACAGGCAGATGGACCCAAATTTCCGGTCAAATTCATTCATTCATTCATTCATTCATTCATTCATTCTCTCTGCATGTCTCTGTCTGCCTGTCTCTCTGTGCATGTATGTGTTAGGGCAGGTGAAGAAGGGGCCAGGATACCAAGTACAGGGAACACATCACAGCAGCCTGGCGCAAGGCCCTAGTAAGCGCAGTATCCTCGAAGTGTGCACTGTTGCACGGAGATGAATAAGGGTGCTACACTAGAGACATAAGCAGACGGACGTGAGATGAGTCAAGATTATTCAGCGATGCTGAGGTGTTTAGAAGCAGCACTCGGCTGTTTACCAAAAGGCCAGCAGCTTGAACGCACCAGCTCCTCTGCTGTGGAGAGACACGGCAGGCGGCTTCTATGAAGAGCTACAGCCTTGGAAACCTCGGCAACTCCGTCCTGCAGAAGAGCTCTGTGTCCGAAATGAATCAATGGCAGCAGGAACGGTGTCTGAGCTCTATTCTACAGGGAAGGCGGGCACTGCAGGGGCGTCAGCAGGGGAAGCGACCGTCAGACACGAGTGGTGGAGGTGACAGGATGGAAGCAGGCAGAAGGCTGGGGTGGTGGCACAGGAGAGAGAGGTACAGGCCAAGCTGAGGGTTGCCCGTAAGGGGAAGAGAGAGACCACGGTACCTCAAGGAGGATTGGGAAGTGAGGGAGAAGAGATGAAAGGGCCAAGCACAGGTTTCAAATTTGGACAAGGGAGTTGATGGTGGGGACATTTTCTGCGATAGGAGGAGGGGCGTTTTGGGGAGAGATGAAGATGCACTTGCAGTTTGGGATATGTGTGCGTCTTCAACAACAAAAAGAAGATGTAATCAATCAACGGCTCATAAAGAACAGCTGTTGTAGCATTATCAAGATTCCTGTGTTGTTATGACCCTGTGTGACAATGAAATGGCCCCACAGGGTCTCCCAGGCTGTCATCGCTATTTCCAGAGCTTTTCTTCCACAGAGTGGCTGGTGGGTTTGAACTGTCATCCCTTCAGTTAATAGCCACACACGTAGCCATTGTGCTATCAGGACTTGTTAACATTCGTAGCAGCGCAAAAGGAAATCAATCCTCAGAATTGAAAAGGAAATGGAAACAAAGTCACAAAAACCTGCATCCAAATAGGGGCCGCTCTGGGGAAGGGGTGCAAACTCCACAATCCTTTCTACCACTGAGAAAATCAGCTCAAACTCTCACGTGCATCCCGAGAGCTGTCAGTTGAACCACCTTGGTGACATGAGCATGAGGCCCTGGTGGAGATGCCTCCGAACTTCCATCCAGCACTGTCCTATCCAGCCTCGGGGGCCTGGGTCCACTGGCAATGGTCAAGTCATCTAGACATGGCTCATGCTCTGGACCTGGTTTTAACTTTTTAAATGACTCTATAGTAAATGTAGGAGCCTTTGTGGAATAGCGGTAATGCACTGAGCTGCTAACCACAAGGACAACTGTTTGAAACCACCGGCTGCTCCTCGGGAGAAAGATGGGACTTTCTATTCCTGTAAAAAAGTTACAGTCTTGGAACCCACAGGGGTGGTTCTCCCTTGTCCTACACAGTCCCGATGAGTCAGAGAAGATTCGAGGGCAGTCAGTTTGGTTTTTTCAACAGTAAATCTGGCTTGTTTCGGGTGTGTGTGTGGACAGTTCCGGGAGTTTTGACACACATGTAGACCCATGTAGCCATCACCACAGTCAGGACACAGAACAGCTCCATCACTCCCACCCCCACTCCCCAAACACCCCCGTCCCGCTCTGCCGCTCCTTGATGGTGACCCCAGCCCCCACAAGCCCGAGAAGCACTAACCTACTTGATCCCCACCGCCCTGCCGCTGTCTTTCGGAGAAGGTCACATAAACTGGACCCTAGAGTTTGTAATATTTTAAAACTGGCTTGTCTCACTAAGTCTGATGCTTCCGAGATTCACCCAAGCTGCTGCATATTATCAATAGTTTGTTCCTTTGGCCCTCTGGTATTAAACATCATGAAAGCATTGGCAACATTGCTAAATATATACTTGCATTCCCCCTTTTAGCACCTACGATTTTCTCTTCAGTGGGTGCCAAAGAAATGTCACAGGTGCCTGGAGAACAGCAAACAAAATAAATGATGCGAAGCACACAGAGAAATCGCCGACGTTGGGTGAAAAGTATTCACACAACACTGAGTCCCTGATGCTTTGCTTAGTACGATTTTTCTTGCCACGTTGAGGTCCGGGAATAGGGGTGCACCACATTAACCAAATGGAAAAGGAAGACCGGCTTTTATGCTAATGATTTACAAAACGGCCTCGGAAGACGCAGTCACATCTAACTGGTTTTTAAATTGAGAAAGGGCAGTTGCATGATTAATCATGGACTCATGGGTGAACAGACGGACGGGTGGATGGATGGATGTAAGAAGAGTGGAAGGGAAATAATTTTGAGCCAGAAAGCAGCTCAGCGTCAACAGAGTCCTCAGATGCTAATTTAGTCAGCAAACATGTCTGCGTGCCTTGCCTGCCGTGAGGACATTACTGCCCTCAAGGTGCATGATTCCAGCTGGTCCTCGAACCACACAGGCCACACTGTAAGGTCTCCTGCTCTAACTAGCTTCCTTCCCTGCAGCCTTCCTAAGCTCTCAGAGGGGTCACCCTCCTCCCAAGCTGTCCCCATCAGTGGGGTGGGTCAGAAGCCCCCGTGCCTGCGAGCAGGGGAAGTTGTGTGGCATCACAGTTTGTCATATATTATCCCAAAGCGGGGGATTCACAATCAAGCGTTGCTTGTATTAGGCTTCAGCTATCGTAAACATCGAGTTACAGCAGAAGAAGGTGTCCAGCTATCATGACTGGGCATTTTGATCAAGGAAGTAGTAAATGCATTCGGATAAAAAGGAGAAAATGTGTAAAACGGGATTCCCAAATCCTTATAGAATCCAAACTAACTGCACCTTGAGATTGGAGGAATCTCTGGATTTAGTAGTTTGAGAAAACCATGAACTGAAAGTACTCCTGAGGTCATCTTTATACTAAACAACTGTTTGGCTAAGTTATTTTTAAATGTTTGGTATTAGCACTTTGCTCTTTTGAAGAATTGCCTACATGAGCACAAACTGTCAACAGTAACTCTAAAGCACAGGTGAGATTCTTAGGGGACAGTGAGTCTAAGTCGATGGTGGTGAACCAATGAGGCTGGAGACGGTGAGAAGGGCACCACAGGAGAAGAGTTGAACCAAGGTTACTGGACTGCACGTGAAGAAACTGGGCACAGGTGTGCGTTCTGCGTCCTGAAACTGAAATGACAACACAAACACGATAGAAAGGCTACGGAATCAGCAGGAGAAAAACTCTCTACTGGTCAAAACCAGAATGTGGAGCTTCATCTTTGGTTATCAGTTAAAATTTCACACGTTAAAAAAAGAAAAAAAGCCAACAATAAGTATTTATTTTGAGAGTCGGGTGAAAGCCAAATTGATAGGCACTGAGAGTACAGTCCCTAGATCCCTAAAAGGGCATTCCAGGGCATGTCATTGTGCTCAAGCAGAACCTGCAAACGGACCAGGAGGTAGTCCGTTGAACAGAACAAAAGGAGACTGCATGGTTTGAAGTCAGGAACAGAGTATGCCAAGGCAGTTGCTGTGTTAGTCTGGGTACTTCAGAGAACCAAATCTACAGAAACTCATATACAAGAGAGAATTTTATATAAAGGTTAAATGTGCATCAAGAAAACATCCCAACCTAGTGCTACCAAAGCCCACAAGTCCAACATTAACCCATTAACCCACATGTCCAACACTAATCCACAAAGTCCTCCTCCATCTCACAAAACACACGCAATGACGCTGACTGCAGGAGGAAAACCGAGTCAGTGAACGTGTAAGCATCTCAGCGCTGGCAGGGGTCTCCACACGGCTTCTCCAGCACCAAGTGCTGCATCGGGGTAGGTCCATGTGGCTTCTCCTCAGGGATGTCTTGCAGGAAGTCAGCCTTGCCAGCTGAAGCAGGGAACTGGCTAAGACAGCTGCACCCTGGTGCAACCATCACAAAGCAAGAGACCCCAGAACTCGAAAGGCAAGGCTCACCGAGCCATTTATCTCTCCACCCTTCAATTAACCCCACATGTGTTTATTGGCCAGGTTGGCACAATAAACTAACTAACTCGGTAGCCTTTCACCAAATTTAGTCCAACTGTATGCTGAGCAATACTTTGAAAATCTGGACTACATATCAATGAAAACAGCATCAGGATTGGAAAAGACTCGTTAATAACTTGCAATAAGCAGGTGACATAATGTTACTTACGGAGAGGGAAGAGGACGGAAGTGCTAACTGTTGAAGATTTAAGACTTCAGTGTGGGTTACACCTCAACATAAAAAAAACCCAAATCCTCACAGGTGGGCCAATAAGCAACATCATGATAAACATGGGGAAGATTGAAGTTGTCAAGGATTTAATTATACTTAGTTCACAATCAATGCCTACGGAAGAAGCAGTCAAGAAACCAAACTACGTATTGCACAGAGCAAATCTGTTGGAAAAGGCCTCTTTAAAGCATTAAAAAGCAAAAAATGTCCCTTTATATAATAACATACATGACTCATGCCATGGTCTTTTCAAATGCTACATGTGTGTGCAAAAGCTTGATGCATATGAATTATGGTACACGGACGACCAGAAGAATGAACAAGTCTGTCTTGGACAAAGCACAGCCAGGATGCTCCTCAGCAGCCAAGGTGACTTATCTCCAGCACTTCGGACATGTTAGCAGGATGGACCAGTCCCTGGAAAAGGACCTCATTCCTGATAAAGTAGAAGGTCAGTGAAAAAGAAGCCCCTCAAGGAGATGGGCAGCTATAGGGGCTACCACAATGGGTTCAAACTTAAGAGCTACTGTAAGGACGTACAGGACTGGGCAGTATTTCATTGAGTTATACAGAGTCACTGTGAGTCAGAACTGACTGGATGGCACCTGTCAACAACTTCCTTAAAACCTTCACAGAGAAGACTTGACAACAAAATGAGGGGCCTTAAAAACTTGTACCAAAGCTCCGTTATATTTTAATTCCATTGTTCTACAATCTTCTTGAAGCCCCCTCATACAAGGATCAATGTGTGGTATTACAAAATGTGGTAGTTATATAATCATTTGTCAATTTGAGAGGATTAAGAATGAAAGGGTGGAGTCTAGTCTGTCAATCAGGTCAAAGCCAATGAGGCCTCTGTGTGGGCATGGCCTTCAACTGAGGATTCTGGGAACTCCTGTATTCTTCCTTAGAGGCGGGAGACACACTCTCTTCTGCTGACTCCCTGGGAGACATTGCAGCTGACAAGACACATGGAAGTAAGCTAGTGCCCCGAGATGGAGCAGCCACATGGAGCCCCCTGCCAGCACTGAGATGCTTACAACGCCACTGGATCCACAAGACTTCCCACCCACTGGCCTGTGATCTTCCAGCATTTAATGTCATCACATGTGTTTTGTGAGTCTGAAGAGGACTTTGTAGACTGGTATCAGACATGGGGGCTAATATTGGCCTTATGGACTTGATCTGGACTGGGCTGGAATGTTTTCTCAATATTCAATTGCTCTTGAATATAAAGCTCTTTTTCATACACATGAGTGCCTCTATGAATTTGTTTCTCTAGTCTACCCAACTGACACACAAAATGAGGGTCACATGTGAGACTCAGACAATGTCACAGAAGAAAAGGGAATGCTGGAATGGCCAACAAGCTCTTCTATCTCTACATCTCAATCAGGTGGAGTGCACCTGAGCTCCTCTCCCTGGACCAGTGAGCACACTCTAGGCTCAGGACATAAACACATGGTTGAAATAGGGCTCACGGTGGTGTCTGTTTGCTGGAGTTGAAAGTCTAATGTCCTGTGGTCAGCCTCTTCTACCCACGACTGTTCATGGGGGTGGCACAGGGCCTGGCAGTGTTTCCCGCTATTGCACTGGGATAGCTATGGGTCAGAACCAACTTGGTGGCACCTGACAACACCAACAACATCCTTCCTGTTGTAAATCTTAACCTCTGTGATGTTAATGATGCAGGATTAGAGGCAGTTAGATTAATGAGGCAGGACATAACCTCTAGGAGTAGTTTGTATCTTGAATCAATAGCTTTTGAGATATGAAAGCAATTAAAAAAGTGAGCAGAGATCAGGGACCCAATGCCACTAAATAAGAAGAGCTGGGAGCAGGCTGCATCCTTTAGACCCAGGGTCCTATGCTGAGAACCAATAAGAACCAGGGGATGACTGATGCTGAGACACATGAGGGTCTCCAAGAGACACCGACCACAGATGTTGAGAGGAGATAAGGACGTTCCCTGGGGATTGGGGGTTGGGGGAAGGACAGATGGCCAAATTTGGACTTCTAGTCTCCTAAACTATGAGAGAATAAAATTCTGTTTGTGACAGCGGCCCACTTGTGGCATTTCTGTTTTTGCAGCCCTAGAGAGCTAAAACGGCTAGACAACGAAACGCCAATAACACAACCGGACCTAAAACCATGCCTTCAGAGATGTGTGGAGAGGCGGCCATCTAAGGGCCAAAGGCAATAGAAACGTGCTATATCCAGTTCAAGGAGCACAAGGCAGTTGTGTTGCAGTTTTGTTTTCTCCCCCAAAAGATGGAGGTCCGAATGCCTCTACCTGTAAATAGGACCCTGTGTGGAAATGATGTTTCTTTTGTTATAGTAATGAGCTAATCTCAGTGCGGGGTGGGGGTGGGCCCTGGGTCCCACCCTCACTCACTCAAAAAATGTCCAATAAAAAGGGCAGACTAGACAGGCAAACAGGCCGAGGGGAAGGCAGATCCCAAGGAACGAACACCAGGGCACTCTCAAGGCTCCAAGAGGGCAGGATCCTCCCAAGAACTGGTGCCCTGGTTTGGATTGTTAGCCTCTCAACTGTAAGACAATACACTCCTGTTCTTTAGAGCTACCCATTTGTGTGTGCATGTGTGTGTTTACAGCACTGGGAAATCAACAGGTGTACGTATGTATGCCCAAAACAACAATACTCTACTTCAAAGAAGACAATTTTAAAACCAATGAAAGAAGGATGCACCCCTTTCTGCCAGAAAGGGTGGTTTTTCTTCCGAGAGGAGGAAGACAGTCACATGAACAGCCTCCTTGCCATGGCTGCAAGGAAGCAGTGTAACATTTCATGGCAACTAGACACTACTACGGAGTCTTGGTGGCACAGTGGTTAAGTACTTACCTGCTACTTGGTAAGCTGCTGGTGCAAACCCACCAGTGGTCCCGTGGGAAGAAAGGCTAGCCTGCATGCTTCTGTAAACATGACAGCCTAGCAAACCCAATGGGGCTGCTGTATTCTGTTGCTCAGGGCCATTATGCATCAAAGCCAACCCCACAGTACATGACAGCCCAACAAGCACCCAAAGACACCAGAAGCAGAGCTCCTGTGCTGTGGAACCAAGGAGGAGCCTGAGCAGAGAAGCGCTGACAAGTCTGGGATCCACCGGGCAGAATGGTGGCAGAGAACATTCAATGCTGCCATCTGAACCCATCTACCAGCCCATATTCCATCCTCAGCAGAATGATAAAGCGTGACCCTTCCTCACACAGCCTGACAGTCCAGCAATAAGAACTGACCAAGGGCAGCCTGGGCACCCAGCACTCTGCTAGCCACTGGGCAATACGAAAGGGTGAGACAAGGTCTCAACGACAAGATAGTCCTCTTTTAAAAAGACTTGAAAGTACTTAATAAGCCCCTACGGTTGACCACAAAATGCATGAGTCCTGACATGACCTTATCGTTTAGTGAGAGAGACAGAAATAATAAGTCAAGCCACTCTACGCAAGAAACGGGGAGGAAATGTCCTTAAGGGAGAACACGAGCAGATGCCAAAGGGATGGTCCAGTGGCTGGGAACAGTCTAGGCTTGAAAGCCTATGGAGGAATTTTTCAAATCTGGGATGGTAGCCAAGCTGTGAAGGACATGCAGGGTATGGACAGATGAAGGAATGGGGTGTGGAAGTGGAGAAGGCATTGCTGGCAGGGAGAAAACCCAGAGCCAGATAAGGTAAAGGCAAAAGAAGGGAAAAGGTTGAATGCTAGTGCAGGCCAGACAATGAAGGGCCCGAGGGACATGCCAGATATCCGTCTCCATAATCCCAAGACCAGAAGACCTAGACGATGCCCAGCTACCACAACCAACTGCTGTGAAAAGGATCACATTTGATGACCCTTGATAAACATCGAAGGGAAATGTGGATAGAGCTCAAAATCATCAAAGAGACCAGGCTTACTGGTTTGATCGAGACTGGGAGGACTCCCCCAATGATGCCCTTAGTCATCTTCAGGTCTGGGACTGAACTTGTCATCGTGTCCATAATAATCAATGAAGGTGAAGATGGCAGTATTTGCCCAAGCACAGAGATCAGAAGAGGAGGAGAGGAGGAGGCCCGGCAACAGGACACACAGGTGGAAGAGGGATAACTGGTGGCACATTCAGGAGATTGTAACGGATGAGTCCAGTCACAATACGTGTGGGTTACTGAACGTAAAACTGATGATCTGTTCTCTACACCTTCATCTAATTTATCACAAAACATTTTCAATGGCAAGATGTTTTCACTCCATCTCCCATGAACTTCTTGAAGCCTTCTCATATGTATTTTACTTCAACAAAATTTTAAAAACCTCTTCCCCTCCAAGTGCACCTCTAGAGTTACACTATTTATTGGTACCTCCCTCCCCAAAACACATCTTAGGTGAGGGGGGGCCACACTGCACACAACCTCATTAGCCATGGGGGTGGGATCAAGACTCCCTTAAGAAATCTAACCACAGTGAGACAGAGGACTGGGAAGAATTCACTTCCCACCATGCCCCAGGGCTTCCTGTAACGGAGCACAGCAGCAACCTCAATCCAAACAGCCTGAAGCCACAGAAGCTCAGCAGCACAACTTCCAGTGGAGCTGTGCAAACTCCACCTCCAGCTCAGTGTTGCTAGCAGGTGTCCTGGAGTCGCCCCAGGTGACTGAGTCAATCTCCTTAGAAGAGCAGATCACCAGGTCTTTCCACAGTGGAACCGTGGGCTGACCCACCAGCCTTATGTTCAGCAGTCCAGCCCTGAACGGCTGTGCCACCTGGACCCCCTCAGCTAAGTGTAGGGTTACACAGGGTGGGATCGTAATGATTATCACTGGTGGTGTGAGGGGCCAGCACTGCTAAATTGGGCATATGTCAAACTCCAGGACACATAGCTTTTCAGAATTCCCTGACTTTAAAACCAGTTTTGTTTATCCTTAAGTTTTAAAAATCTCTTCTGAGGAAAAATAGAGGGGTATTGCGGGGGTCCCCTTGCAATTTTTCACTGAGGTGTAGAAAAGGGCTTCATGCTTCACTAAGTAATTTCACTTGGGTGAGAATGCCATATCTCATGGGCAGAGGAGTCAGAGTCCGTTTAAAGAACCTAAATCATCTAAATAATGGAGTGATTTTTTCCCCCAAAGCATTGATATAACAATGATAAAATGTGCATTCTGATTCATTCCAAACTAAGAACGCTCTAAGCATGTAACACTAGGGTAAATGTATCTTTATGGGGAAAAAATGTATCCCTAAGGAAAGAAGAGGTGTCGCTACATTATGAAGGGAAAATAAAATATTGTTTCTACTGTTATCCCTCAAAGCACACGTGAGTGAGCGTGCACACACAGACACACACACACATACACACACAGGAGCGTGGTCTTGTGATTAAGAAGCACGTCTGCTGTCAGAGCCCAGGTGGCGAGGTCCTTCTGATGTCTGCCCCGGCTCCTCACTGCTCGGTGCCCAGAGTGGCATCTGCAAACACAGAGACAAAGCTGCATGTAAGCGAGCGCCAAGACACTTTAGGATCAGGTGTCAGTGATACGGAGTGAGCTCCCGTCAGCTCTGCAGGGAGCAAGAGCCTCAAACCTGTGAGGACAAGGTAAAAGGATCCCCAAAGAAAGAATCATAAAAACAGTGGTGCCGCTGAGATAACAGAACCCCAAGTGTGAAATGCCACGACCAAGAAGCACACTTCTTATGCTACGACCTCACCCCAAGTGTGAAATGCCACAGACCAAGATGCACACTTCTTATGCTACGACCTCACCCCAAGTGTGAAAT
>NW_022111368.1:26250434-26260945 GCF_000313985.2 Echinops telfairi | reverse complement strand
GCACACTTCTTATGCTACGACCTCACCCCAAGTGTGAAATGCCACGGACCAAGACGCACACTTCTTATGCTACGACCTCAAGTTAGTTCAGGCAAATCCTCTTTGTGCCCACCCCTCAACCTTTCCTCTGGCGCAAATCTATAGGAATCCTCCCATGACAGCCCTGAGCTGCCTATACAGTTCTCTCTCAATCACTCCTCTTGATTCAATCCTGGCAATCCCCGAGTCATCAGCATATGAGCTCTGTGTAACAAACAGTTATAAACCAACCTATTGCATTTAAGATAAGTACAATGCTTTGTATTAACAAACAGGTGCTACTTTGCAATGGGCATCAAAACATTATTATTATCATATTATCTTTTTAAAAAACATTTTATGATTTAAAACTTTACAGAGTAAATTGGTTTTCCATTCAACAATTCATATATTGATTGCAGTCCCCAAGATATACCAGCCTTCTTCCCACTCCCACCCTCCCTGGGATTTTATATTTTTCATCCGTCTTTCCTGTTCCTTCTTGGTTTTACGAGTTTTGATCCATAAGCAAATGCTATCCCTTTGACTTTGTACAGTTGGTTATTCTAGGGAGTGTATGTTATTCTTGGATGCCAATCTTCCCCTCCGAGCGGTAATACTGTTGGGCTGGAAGCTGAGTCAGAGGGGTGAGCACAGGTCCAAGAGTGAAGAGTCACCAAAGGCCATATTCTGTGGATTCCAAGTCTCCATCAGACCAGTAAGCCTGATCTGTATTATGATTGTGGGTTTTGTTCCACTTTCTTCCCCCACTCGACTCAGGGCCCTTTTGTGATCCATCTAGTTCTTTTGGTCTCAGGATTGTGGAGGCTGAGTTCGCTGTGGTCAATTCATCGTCTGGATTAATTGTTCCCATACATCTTCTATTTTCTTTATTCTTATTTTATGGTACTTCTGTGCTGTCTCTGGGGGGTAACAAAGGGCATGCAGGTGGTTCAGGCACAACTGTCATCTATGTGGGCATTCTACTAGTTGGTACATCTGTGATCCAGAAACACCAGGTTCAGTTAGCTCTCTTTTGGGCACTGAAAGATGGAAGAGCAATGAGGTACCCATGCACCCTGTGGAAGTCTGGAAGGTCCTCTCCTCACAAGGGTGGGCCATGTCAGTAGAGGGACAGCAATGCAGAACATGGGTCCCCATATGGTAAGTCACAAATGTCTGTTTGCACGCTTGACCCAGGCCAAATTCTAGCATCTCACCTCTTCCTGTGTTTTGAAAGCTTTGTTACACTAATCCAATGAAAGATTTCTTGTTGAGAATTTTCTCATGTTTAATGTGACCTGACTTCCACATATAAGATTTTTCACATTTAATTCATGCAAAGGGCTTCTTTCCTTTGTGAAATCTCTGATGTGCCTAAGGCATCACATCTGGCTGAAAACTTTACCACACTCACCACATATAAGGTTTTTCTCCAGTATGAATTCATAGATGAGTTTTGAGATGTGCTTTCTAAATGAAGCTTTTGCCACATTCACTACATTCATGGGGTTTTTCTCTCTCCGGGATGAGTTCGCTGATGAAAATGAACTTATTCTTCCTGAGAAAGGCTTTTCCACATTCACCACATACATGGGTTTCTCTCGAGTATGGGTTCGCTGATGCTCAGTGAGTTCATTCTTCCAAATAAAGGCTTTTGCACATTCACCACATACATGGGATTTAGTTGCTGTGTGAATTCAGATAAGTTTTGAGATTTCCTTTCTGAATGAAGCTTTTCCCACATTCACTATGCACACAGGGTTTCTCTCCAGTATGAATTCCCTGATGGACACTGAGGTCCTTCTTCCCAATAAAACCTTTTCCACATTCGTCACATACATAGGGTTTCTCTCTAGTATGAGTTCACTGATGATAAGTGAGAGCAGTCTTCCCAATAAAGGCTTTTCCACATTGACCACATACATGGGGTTTTTCTCCTATAAGAGTTCGTAGATGAGTTTTGAGATGTGTTTTTGGAATGAAGCCTTTGCCACATCTTACCACATGCATGGGGTTTCTCTCTAGTATGAGTTCGTTGATGAGCAGTGAGATCACTCTTCCTGGTGAAGCCTTTCCCACATTCACTGCATACATATGGCATCCCTGCCACATGAGTTTCCTGATATCCCTTGAGGTATGATTTACTGTAATAAGTTTTGCCACATTCCAAGCAAAAGCTCTTGTCCTCGTGAGATTTGTTTATGTTCATTGAGTTTGAACACTTTATTGAACTTTTTCCCACAGTAACTGCATTCATAGGTCTTATCTAGTATATCAATGATCTGGTGCTCATAGAGCAAAGACTCCTCAATGAAGGTCGTACCACCTTTATCACCTGTGTGTGGTTTCTCCATTTCATCAGATTCCTGATGTTGAATGTATTGTGACTTCACGAGCCTGAATTGTTCACACTCAGGGAATTTCATTTCAGTACAAAATTGCTCTTGTTCAATGTGTAGGAAAGTTTCCTCATCTTCCTTGAGCACAACTGACTTCTGTGTTTTGTTGCTTCTGTTCTGATTTAATTTCAGAATGATTAAATCTGATTTTACAATGTTTTCATGTAATCCAAACATCTCATAAGTTTCCTTAGGAGGAAAATCATTTTTGTGCTAATAAACAATACTTTCCAATGTATTAAATGTATAGCATTGTTCCGTTCTGTCCATGCATCTTTCACATTGCAAGTGCTCAAGCAAATGATTATCATCTTTCTGGATTTCAATGGAAACCAGGTTGCGATAGTTCTCCAACATCACATCCTGATATAGGGTCTTCTGAGCAGGGTTCAGGAGCACCCATTCCTCCCAGGTGAACTTTACAGTCACATCATTGAATGTCAGTGATTCCTGAGTCTTGGTCATTTTCTTTGGTGTTTAGGACACTGCCGGCAACTGGGATGCTCTATGTTTGTCTTCTCTGGATCAACTCTGATGATGTTCACAAACTTCAATCTCTCATCAGGACATCCCAGAAATAATAATGCCCAATCCAGGCACTTCTTCCTCCTTCCTCTAAGCTGCTGGCGATTCAAAACCTGCAGGCCGTAGAAACTCGTGGGATGCTCACCTATCATATTGTCTTAATGTAGTAGTTCTTAACCTGTGGGTTGCAACCCCTTTGGGGGTCGAATGACCGTTTTACAGGGGTTGCCCAATTCATTACAGTAGAAAAATTACAGTTATAAAGTAGCAATGAAAATAATTTTATGTTTGGGGGGGTCACCACAACATGAACTGTATTAAAGGATCGCGGCATTAGGAAGGTTGAGAATCACTATCTTAATGAGTTCTCAATTTTACCTCTCTGTGTTTGAATATCCATTGCAAATTTTCTATGCTCTTAATTAAGAGTCTGGAAGGCCGACTCTGATAGAGGAAGGCCTTCACATTTGTGAGTTAGAGATGACTCCCAGTCACCTTCAGACTAAAAGTCATCCCCACAATACAGCCCCCCCCCCCATCCCCGTATGACAGTGCTGCTTTAAAGGTGACTCTTACAAGCACATGGCTGCTCTCTATGCACTGAAGGCTCTCTGTCCCTAAGAACAAGTAAGCTCTATTGTTCTCTCCATTCAAAGGGTAGTCGACTCCCCTCTGCCTGCCCCCAATACTGGTCTTGGGCTACTCCCCCAGTGAGCTCAGGGACATTCAGGTTAAGACACTGCCCACCTGGTTACATGTGTGACTGACAGGGCCTGCTGGAGAATGCACTCTCTTTCTCATTCCTGACTCTGGAGAGGTGAGCACCCTGCACTCTTTGTCTGTCTCTGGAGCTTCCCTCCATTGACAGCTGCCTTTCGGCCTGGCCGGGCCTCACAAAATGAGATGCACAGAAATTCCCCAGCCTTTCATTTGATAATGGATTTATGAATGCTTATTGACGCCAATTTCAGTCAGAGGGTTAAAAACGACCACCTTTATTGCCCCAATTGCCCCTTGCACGGCTCAAGGTGGAAGGATGGCAAAAGCCGGACCTCAGTGTGACCTGGGCCTCCCTGGGCTCTTCCCAGTGCTTCGGAAGCAAGCCCACAATCCAGACCCTCTTCAGGCCTGGGTCTGCAGGGCCCTCCCTCAGTCCCAAGACTGGCAGGGTCCTACCTGTGCCTCTGGGCACAATGAGAACATCTGCCTGGTGGCAACCTGGACGCCCACAGGCCCTTGCTCTGAAAGCAGACTTTCAAAATCTGGGTAAATCATTCTTTACCCTGACAGATGTATGCAAAACAGAGGTGGCAGGCTGTTTAAGTTCATGGAAAACAGCTCTTGGGGGTTGATTTGCTCCACAAGTGACTATCTAAAACTCTGTCACAAGGCCTATGCAATGCAGTGGCCAAGGGCTCAGGATTAAAAGCCCGGACTGGTGGCCTTGTCTGTGCAGCTCTAGACAAGTAACTTAATCTCTCTGACTCACCATCTATACACTTACCTCACAGGGCCCCCTGAGGACGAGGGTGACAATATCCCGGAAAGCACTTTGCAAATGATGAGGCGCCATGCAAACAAGCAGCAGCTCCCCGACCAGCCCTGCAGATGTGCCTGTGCCGCTCCCGGGCTTAGCAGGGCACTGCCGGCACCAAGAGGACTCTTTCCCAGTAGTGACAGAGAGTCTCAAAAGAAAACGCAAGAGTGTACCTCATCAAGCATTTTCATTCCGGTATATTTGTTGTAAGACCTTGACCTGCACCAAGTTTTATTTCCAACTAATCATGCAACACATATTTATTGACAACTCCTAGGTACGGGCACCATGCTACGCCCTGCATATTCAACAATGGTTAAAAGGGAGAGAGAGAAGGTCCCCACATGGCACAAATGGTTTGCTCTTAACTGCTAACCTAAACCTTGGCGGTTCAAACCCACCCAGTGGCTCCATAGGAGCAATGGCCTGTTGATCTGCTTATGCTAAGATTGCAGGCAAAATCTCCCTATAAAGCAGTTATACACTGTGATACACGGGGTTGCCCGTGAGCAACAACAGACTCGATGGCAATAAACAACAAAGGCGGGGTGGAGGCTGTCAAGAAACAGACATCTAATATATTGGGGGTTGGGATAGTGAAAATTAAAGCAAGGTAAGGAAGGTGCTGTTTTATATAAGGTGATCAGGAAAGGCCCTCTTAGAGAAGGCGGTGGTGAGCAGAGAACTGAATGAGGTGAGGGTATGAACCGTGGGGGTAAGTGGGGAAGACTGTGCCAGGCAGAGGTGAGACCACACTCAAAGGCTCTTCAACAAAGCAAAGTGAACAAGGGGGCAGAAAAGAAGAGATGATACCAGAGTCTTGGTGGGTTCCAGGATGAACAAAGAGCATATTGCAAAGCGGATCATGGAACATAAAGACAAGACTTAGACTTTTACCATGGGTGAAGGTCTTGAACAGAGAATGACAAAATGGGACTTTAGGTTTAATTACATTCTCTAGAATATTTCATTTGCTAGAATAGTCTCTTTTATCTCACTGCCATTGAATCAATTCCAATTCATAGCAGCCCTATAGGGCAGAGTAGAACTGCTTCTGTGCGTTTCTGAGACTATAAATCTTTATGGGAGTAGAAAGCCTCATCTTTCTTCTATGAAGCAGCTGGTGGTTTCAAACTGCTGACTGTGAGGTTAGAGCCTAACATGTAACCCACTACGCCACCAGGCTCTTTGCTAGAACACAGAACATAGAAGTACAATTAATGTTTGCATCATGACCATCTATCCTTTGACCTTGCTAAATTCACTTAATGGTTTTAGTAGGGTTTTTGTAGATTCTGTTTTCTTAATATTAAGAGGGGAAGTCAAACAGTACCACCGCTACATATAACCCAAACCAAACCCACTGCTATTAAGTTGATGCTGACTCACAGTGATTTCATCTAGTTTCCAAGGCTCTGAACCATTGTGGGAAAAGATCGCCTCAACCTTCTCACTGGGAGCGAGTGGGTTATAGCAAAACCATCAATTTTGCAGTTAACAGTCCAGCATTTACCAGACAGTACCACCAGGGTTTCTTAAAGTATATGTAAGCAAACAAACAAAAAACGAATTCACTGCCATCAAGTCAAATCAAATTCATAGTGACCGTACAGGACAGAGTAGAACCACTCCTGTGGGTTTCTGAGTTTATGACTCTTCACAAGAGTAGAAAGCCTGGTCTTCCTCCCGTGAGGGGCTGGTGGTTTCGAGCTGCTGACCTTTCAGATTGCAACCCAACGTGTGTGTAACCACTATGCCACCAGGGTTCCTCTCTGCGGAGATACAGGGGAAGAACAAATAAGGATGCAGCTGGTTGCTCATTAAATGAATAAATAAAGCAAGCCACAAGACAATGGTACAACAATCTTGGAAGCTGTGGAAAGAAAATCTTTTCAAAATTTCTTTGCTCTTCAATACTTTAAAGAGGTCTTGTGCAGCAGATGTGTCCATTGCAATACATCATTTGATTGTTGACTGCCGCTTCCATAAGCATAGATGGTGGACCCAAGTTACATGAAATCATTGACAACTTTGACTTGTCTCCATTTATCATGATGTGGTCTACTGGTTCAGTTATGAGAACTTTTTGTTTTCTTTATGCTGAGTTGTAATCCATAATGAAGGCTGACTTCATTGATTTTCATCAGCAAGTGCTTCAAATCCTGCCTGTTTTCCGTTTCTTAGTGTTGATAAATAGAAATACCACAAATGGATATATTTAAGGAACGATTATTTTTCTCTCTCACAGTTTAGGTGGCTCGCCATCCAAATTCAGAGTTCTAGCTCTAAGGGAAGGCTATGTCAGTCCATGCTAAGGGGGAAAAATCATTGTATCAGCCTCTCTAATAGTTTTCATGATATTCCATGGAAATCTCCACATTGTGTCTATCTCCTTTCCCCATCAATTGTGCTGGCTTGCAAGGCGCCCTGGTGACACTGCTGAGTCAGTGTTGGACCACTACCACAAAGTTGGAGGTTCAAACCCACTCGTTTCTCTGCAGGAGAAGGATCTTCTCCCTTAAAGATTGTTACAGGGTGTGTGCGCATACCCACGTGTGTGTGTTTGCTTCCTTCTATCCTGTCTTCTCTTTTTATATCTCAGTAGTCATTCTGTTTAAGACCTCATCAACAATACAAAGAAAACTGTTTCCCCATGAAATTGCTTCCACAGGTGCGTGCTTCTTAACAGAGTGTTTAGACAATGTTAGACAAAATGACTAAGTTTCTGAAAAGATACAAGCCATCAAAAGTGACACAGGAAGAAAGTGAAAACATTATTAGCTCTAAACCTGGTTTTTAAAATGTATTCAGTAAATCAAATTTGTGACCAGTGCTATCCCACAAAGAAAATTCCCAGACGGTCTCACTGGTGAATTAAAAACATTAACAATCTAATCTTACACAAGCTCTTTCAGAAACTAATAGAGAAAACACTTCCTCACTTATTTTATGAGACCACCATAAAACCATGTCTTAAAAAAGAAGTTACTAAGTAAGATAAGATTCCTCCTGAACATACAAAAATTCTTAACTAATTTCTAGCACATCAAACCCAGTAATATATAAAAAGGGTAATACCTATTGATCAAGGCATGCTTATTTCAAGAACACATTCCAGGATAAAGTATAGGTATCTGCTTCTGCAGCCCCTGGGATCATTCCAGCGCCCCCTAGGGGGCAGTATCGACTACTTTGGGAAACAATGCAGAGAGTGGCCCCAATCCTAAAACGTGCCCTGCTGTGATCTTGACTGAATGTTCAACGTATTCAAGAAGATCTTCTCACCCTGGCCGCTACGAATTCTAAGTTTCCCAGCATTGTGTGAAGTGAAAAATCTCTGGTTAGCTTGCTGCCCGCCTCATAGTTGTTCTCTGCCAAGCTTCACAGGCTTGCCCCCACAAACCTAGCTTAGTATTCATACTCAAAACATCCTCACATGTTTTATACCTCGATGCCACCAAGGCTCCTTAGGTCTCAGCTAGACAACTCAAAACCCTTAGTTGAGGGGCAAAATTGGGTTGTACATGGCCTGTCCTCTAAAGGCAGGCCCACATCAAGCCTCCCACATAATGACTTCCTAGCAAAGGCTTGCTCCTGGCACTGCGAGGAGGGTTGGTGGGAGCGAGTAGAAACCAGCAGTACATGATGACAACCCAGCTAGAGGATTCCAGAACTTCTCCCTTTCCATGGCTCTATGGCCTGGCTTGTCAACCAAGCAGCTTGTAAGTGAACACAACGATTTTATCAGCTCAAATAAAAACCCAAACCCAAATTGATCTTATCACTGTGAAGGCCTATCAGGCAGATAAGTGCCTGAAAGGACACTCCCCTCTCTCCCCCTCCCCTCTCTCCCCTGGTACAAGCTGTCATTTGCCCTGGACAATAGACCCAGGCTCAAGTTTCTGAGGTGGCAAGTTGGTCCGATGGCATTTCCCGCTCTGGCCTTATCCTCCTCCAGGGCAGGGCAGGGCATTCAGAATCTATGAACGACCAGGGTTTGCCCTTGAGAAGTACGTGCAGATCTGCTTATGTTTTGGTCAAACTACTCAGGATGATCCTAAAGGTTCAGAGGTCTTCACACAGAACAGCCCACATTGCCCCCCCAGTGTGTCTGAACATCTATTGTGAGCATTCTGAGTGGGAGATGCCTAAATGTGGCCTGCTGACAAGCTTCGCACAGTGAATCAGCGTTTCAGACCCGGCTCCCCCAGGCAGTCCTGCCAGGCCTCTCCACGGAAGAGTTGGAAGAGACTGACAGAGAACCTTCAGGCGGTTTCTGACTCAGGTTTCTGTGCACACCACAAGATTCCCACTTCCCAGAGCCCAAGTTCACAGTCGCAAATTCTTAAATGGCCTTTGTATTTGCATGCGATTCTCCATGCTTCCCAAGGAGTGCAGACTCGCCCCTCGTGCTATTTTCTTTATGTGGGTCTGAGTCCCTTCTAACTGGCATCCAACAATGGTGCAATGTAATTGCTGTAGCTTATAAGCAGAGGTTGGGGTGTCTCAGGAAGCATTCATGATTCTTATATAAAAGACTTCAGAGGAAGGTTCTACATGTTTCCATATAAATTGGCTCTAAGCAACTGTCAAGCCACCACAGCTCAGAAAATCTACAAGAGCAAATTAATTGAGCTGCCAGACAAGAGCAAACAATTGGCTGGGCGAAGTGGAATTTCCTCTTGGGCACATTCCTGCTGCTGAACCTGCAGGGCTCTAAGGCTCAATGAAATCTGATGCGGAGACCTACCTGGCCTCCCCTGGGAGCAGGGGCCTGGCACTGCGCACTCCATCTGTTAGCATGCCCCAAGCCACCTGGCCAGTTTGCTCTTACTCCCTTTCGGCCAGAAGAATCGGGATCCTGCACCACCTGTAAACTCACAGAGCCCGCCCACAGGTGCCAAGGCCATGGGTGGGAGTAGCAAAGAGTCAGTGATATGGCTGAGGGAAGGCAGCAGCCACAAAGGGAGTCCGGGAGTCAGGGCTGGGCAGCTTTCTAATGGGGTGTCTTCATGCTAGAGGAATTTGGTGGTTCTGCCTGGGGGGCTCTTGCCTTCGGTACGGACAATTCCTGACCAGTGCACCTCATGGGCAGTGGAGGCTTGCCTGGTGTCTGGCTACTGGACACATTTCAACGGAGCTTTCGAGCTAAGATGGGTGCGTAAGAAATAACTGGCAAGCTACGTCCGAAAACGAGTCAAGGGAAACTCTCTGGATCACCAAGACTCATCTACCACCAACTGTGGGCATAGCGCAAGTCCAGAAAATGTTTCATTCTATCGGGTACAGGGTTGCCAACTGGCTCAACAGCCCCTAAAAGCAGCAACAATTTGAGTTTGAAGGAGAAAACGACTACATTTTGACCCTGATTCTCAACCCTCCGGCAGTCATCATTGTATTACCTTCTCCCCAACATGCCCTGGAGGGATTCCTCTCGTCCTGCACCTCAATGACGCACCACTTCCCCCCTTGGCTGTATCTCCATATGCGAAGCTGAGGGCATAGCCCTCTTGCTGAAAGGGCTGGCCAGGGCAGACCCCCAAGCAGGGCGGTCCTACACCCCTTCTGAGCAGAACAGGCGACAGCACCTTCCCTGAAATGTATTCTGAGATGGTCTATGTTTCCGGACGCACCCTGCTGAAGACTCACCCAAACCAGTCGGCTTGAACTCGCAGTGGTTCTCAACCTTCCTAATGCCGCCACCCTTTCCTACAGTTCCTCATGTTGTGCTGACCCGGCAACCATCACATTCTTTTCGTTGCTACTTCATCACTGTCATTTGCTACTGT
Source organism: Echinops telfairi (assembly GCF_000313985.2). Classification (NCBI taxonomy): domain Eukaryota; kingdom Metazoa; phylum Chordata; class Mammalia; order Afrosoricida; family Tenrecidae; genus Echinops; species Echinops telfairi. The sequence goes on along the minus strand of NW_022111368.1, from coordinate 26,250,674 downwards.
GATGAATCAGGCGTCCCCGTGAAAGGGTCGTTTGAGCCCCACAGGTGGAGAACGCTGCATGACAGAACTCGTTCACGTTCTGCTCCTCCTCCTTCCCTCAGCTCCCGCTCTCAGAGAGTGAGTTTGGGAGTCTCACAGGCCTGCACCCCTTACCTGCTGGGTGACCCTGCGAAGGAACTGCTCCCCAAGACCCAGATCCTTCTGCTGAAAGTGGGGTTAATAACTTCACCTGTTCCCAGA
>NW_022111368.1:26247061-26249819 GCF_000313985.2 Echinops telfairi | reverse complement strand
TACTTCAAAACTGTAATTTTGCTACTGTTATGAATCAGGTGGCCCCTGTGAAAGGGTCGCTTGACCTCCAAAGGGGTGGTGACCCACAGGTTGAGAACCGCTGGTCTAGAACATCACAATATAGTGAATATTACAATGAAATGAGTCACAAGAATGTTTCAGTTTCCCAGTGCATATAGCAGTTATTTTGTGAGCAGCCTTGCTGGCCTAGTGGTTAAGCATTGGGCTGCTCCCCACCAAGTCAGCAGTTTGAAATCACCTTAAAGAGTTACAGTCTCAGAAACCCACAGGGACAGTTCTACCCTGTTCTATAGGGTCGCTATGAGTCAACATTGACTTAGTAGCAGTGAGTTTGACTTTTTCGTAGTCTGTTAAGTGTGCCACAGCACTACACTATGATAAAGTTTGAAACCTTGTGAAAATTACTAAGATATGACACAGACACAGAGTGAGTCTGAGTGGTTGGTCAAGTGGCACCAATAGATTTGCTCCACGTGCGTAGCCACAAACCTTCAAGCTCTAAGAAATGCACTGCCGGTGAAGCACAGTAAGGCAAGGTATTGCCTGTGTTTATCACGCTGTCAATGAAAGTTTACACGACAGTCAGGTCCCCATTCAACAATTTCTACAAGAGTAGTCCAGTGACACTGGCTCCGTCCTTCACAGCACAGGGCAACGGTTTCCTGGTGGTCGTTCTGCTTCCAGGAACCTAGTTTGCCGCCCTCTTACTTCTTCATCTGTTTTGAACTCATTGCTTACTGTTCGAGTCGAGATCGATACTGGCTCCAAGAGGTCAAAGTGTGAGGCTCCCTTGGTGGAATCCTTCCACGCAGAGTGCACTACGATAGGACCGTAGAGCAGTGGTTCTCAACCTGTGGGTCACAACTCCTCTGGGTCCCCCTTTCACAGGCGTCGCCCTACCCATAAAGTAGCAAAATTATAGTTTTGAAGTAGCAATGAAAATAATTGTATGGTTGGGGGGGTCACCACAACATGAGGACCCCATTAAAGGGTCCTGGCATTAGGAAGGTTGAGAACCACTGCCTTAGAGCCTAAGGAGACAATGCCAGTCAGCAGCAGGTACCTGGGCAGGGCGCCAAACCAAGACGTGGGAGACACCACCCCCCCACCCCGCAACTCCCTCATTCCAGTGATTCAGCTCAGGACACAGAAAAGGCCCTTCTGCTCTCTGGGACTCAGGCTCCTCCTCCTCCCCAGGAGCCTACTCATTCTTTCCCTGCCCACCTCAGGCTGATGTAGGGCTCAAGCAAGACCCTTTGGTGTATGATGGGCCTCAGAAACAAGGGCACGCGTGGCATTGTCGGGTAAGCACTGGACTGCTAACACCAAGTTCAGTGGTTCAAAAACCACCAGCTGCTCCGCAGGAGAAAGATGAGGCTATCTGCCCCCATAAAGATACTTTGGAAAACCAAAAGGGTAGTTCTCTTCTGCCCTGTAGGTCGGAACTGACTCCATGGCGGTGAGCGCCTTTAAAAGACCAGGCAGATAAATGGATGGTTCCTCTAGACCCGTGTGACTCTGCATACATACACCAATGGCCTGGCACATGGAAAGGAGGTGGGCGCACAAGCATTGACGAGTGTCTTCTGGGGGCAAAACACGGAGGGTGGCACGGAGGGGACAAGTCAGGCTGAAGCCTGGTTGCTGGCCCTGGACTTCCACAGAGGAGAAGTGTCTCTGCCCTTCATGTACTGGGTCTGATATTGTCCATCCTACCACACTGAGGGCACACTGGGTCCAAGGATCAGAGAGGCTCTGGGTGGCCAGATCCACATGAGTGCCAGTACAGAAAGGGCGGCCCCTGTGAACTGGATCTGCCAAGTCCTCTGCTTGGAAGGGCAAGACTCTGGGAGCCAGCAGCTGTGACCTCCTGAACTCAGACACTGGTGACCATAAGCAGGCCGGGGCTCGCAGGCAGGGAGGACCTGGCTGAGTCTCAAAGCTGGGCTATCCTGAGAACCTTTGGCTGCTTTAATTTCTTCCCTCTACTGTTCTAGTCACATGATTAAGCCCACCGAAGTGCCAAAGGATGCAGTCACTCGACTAGGTGTGAGTTGAACATGGCAATGGAAAAAAATCACAAACGTAACGTCACCTGCCCATCCTGTGTACCAAAACCTGGGGGCAAATTTTTATTTTTCTTAGAAAACTGATGACATGCATCTGATTAAGTATTTTACTGTTTACCTCTCGGAGGTAGACTTGTGGCGACATCAGCGCCCAGCCTCTCCCCATCACTGTGATGCACAAAGCCTGCCCTTGGGTTTTGCCCTAATGAGAAGTGGAGGGGATGCACCTGGCTTCCCCATTTTCTCTGGTGGCATCCCTCGACATCCTGGGTAATGTACCAGGGCCAGAGATTGGGGATGTGACAGCTTGGGAAAGCAGGAAAGGGGCAAGAGAGAAGAAAATGTTCTATCCTTTGCTGTCAGGTGTCGGACTGAATTAGGCCCAATGCCGTTCTGCCTGCCTGGCTGTGCTGCGGGCAGGGGAAGATACTGAGCTGCCTGTCACTGCCAAAACTTGAACAGGAAGGATGCTAGTGCCTACACCTGCCTGCCACTCACTCCTCTGTGACCTGGCCATGCCTGTCTGCTCCACGTTTGTCTCAGGTGTGCTGGGGTCATGCTAGCTTTGGCTGCAGAGGCCTGCTCCTTAGACCACTCATCTACAATGGGCATGTGTCAGGCATGAAGCACACCCCCCACCCCTCCACACCAAGCCTTTGCCCCTGGGA
>NW_022111368.1:26235319-26246535 GCF_000313985.2 Echinops telfairi | reverse complement strand
GAGGTGGGTGTGAGACCTTTAACCACCTTAACCAAATTAGCCTGTTAGGAGATGAGTCCACATTTTAAACTCAATTTCTGGAGATAAGTATATGGCAATGTGCACACCCACAACCCGGAGCATATCAAAACTGGTCATGATATTGCCCGAGTTCTCTAATAGAGGAGCATTTGATCAATATACCCTCAGAAAAGGAGGGAGACTGCATCAAAATGTTCAATTCAATTTAATTAAAAACAAATGGCATCAAAAAACATTTACAGAACACCTGTTTTGCATTATTTTCTGGGTGCCCTCAGAACCTACGGTCCTGTCCCCACACACAGGAAACTCTCAGTCTGAGGGGGGATAGTCAAACATTGCTGCAAGTCGCTTACAATGGAGCTATGTCTAAGGAGTGTCGGAGGGGAGGCAGTCAGGAATGCTTTTCTTTTGCCCAGAAGGTGAGGAAGGGGAAGGGAAGTGACCTAAGGTGACCAGTGGACAGGCCCTGTGGGCAGAAAGGACACAGGTCTGAGGCCTTTGGTGTGAGCCTATCTTTGGAGAACAGCCAGTCTTAGGCTAAAACCGGAGGGAGGTACGTTCGGAGGGAAAGGGAGTATTGGAAGTGGTTTGACACAAGAAAAACACCAGAGCCAGGTTAGGCAGGGCCCTGGTGCCACGCCAGCTCTGGAGAAGCCAATGGGCAGGTAGAGGCAATGTTATGAGGCCAACTGAATCATGCCACTAGTCCTTTAGTAACCAAAGATCACACCTTCCATCCAAGTGGCTGATCAGGGCACCCAGAGCTAAGGGAAGGATGTGTTCTGCAAGAGCAAGGAGAGGACACATGTTTGAGGCTGGACAAGGGACGTTCTTGAGCCTTGGAATCATCAGGAAAACAAACAAAATCATCCCATTTTGTTTCGAAGATGAAACTAGCTACCCTGGGTGGAAGCCTTCGGCACAGTGCCTGGCCTGTGGCAAGGGAGCCTGTGCCAGACAGGCTGGAGGGGCCACGGTCACTTGCGCGACCTAGGAAACCTTACCATCTCCAGGTCCCAGCTTCCCCATCAGCAAGAATGAGAGCAACATTGCGTTCGGAGGAGCCAATCTCTTTGTATCGCAGGCATTTTACTATCACCTTATCATTCCCTGTGACCCACTGCCTGGCTTAACAACGTGGCCCCCCCAGGGCCAAAGAAACATCAGGAAGCATGGCAGGGAGGAAGAGGTAGGAGCCTTAGAACCCCTGACACTGCATTAACAGCAGCATCAAGGTTACTCGCTTCCTGCAAAACCCCACAGGAAGCTGGGGCTCCCAGGGAGAGGGTCCCCTCTCTATAGGGCATCAAACCCACGTGCACGGTGGGCGCTGAGCTTAACTGCACAAAGTGCCTAAGGGGCATCTTCGCATTCAAGAAAGCGGCAGTAAAGTCCGATTCAAAACCCGGGAGGGTCCCCTCCACCCCAGCCACTGGCTTCCCCGGGCTTGACCCGCCTTCCTGACCCACTCTGGCAGGAGGCTCATTCCGAAGCGCCTCCCCCTCCCCTAATCTCATCACCACCCTCCAGCTGCCCCTGAATCTCGGGGCCCTGGGGCTGCGCCCCCTGCAGCGCTGCCCGGCTGCACAGGCACGTGGCGCGTGGGCCGCGCTGCCTGAACAGGAGCTTCCCGGAGCAACCATTGCGCCGCCGGCGGGCGGTGCGCTCCCTCCCCTCCCCACCGGCCGGCCTCCGCTTACATAAGCCGGTCCTCCTGCTGCTGGTGGCGCTTCTAAGATTACCCGGACCACACGCAGCCCGGGCAGACTTACGAGTTGTTTCCATTCCATCTTGGAAGGAGATTTTTAAAACAAAAGGTGCTCCTGCTCCAGGTGAGAGGCGCCCTGCCCCTCCCAGCCCCGTGCGCGCCTCCTGGGGAGCAAGCCCTGGGTTCACTGAGGTGACACTTGCAGCAGGGGCCCTCCAGCTTCTGGCTCTTATTTCCACGGTAGCACGAGGGCCGACCACCCACAGCTTCGGGAGGCCGGGAGGCCAGCGGGCAGGAGCTGGATGAAGGGGTCTGGGCACCAGTGCTCCCGACACACCATCCAGGAGGAGGTCCTAAGCAGCAAGACCGTCTCCCATGCCCGCTATGGAAGACCCCTGAGAGAGAAGGCAGGCATGGGAGGGGGAAAGCTCAGCCCTGGGAAGCTGGGGCCCCCAGTACGCCTGGAAAAGTCAGTGGCTACCAGGGGCCAGAGGTGCTCAGGGAGGTGGCTTAGGGCAGGAGGAGGGCACCGACCTGGCACCAGTTTGCTGAGTTCCTGGCCCAGGGACTCTGCCAGCGTGAGTGGTCTTTGTGAAGGAGCTGGGATAGTGGCACAGGAAGCAGAGAAATAGGGGGAGGGGGCCAGGTCAGCAGGAATGGAAGTGTCCCCTAAGGGGCTGGGTCTGACCTCCACTGCGCGTGGTGGAAAAGGGAAAGCAAGCCATGGGCATCCCGCTACGGATGGACGTTGGGGACATGGGCACACAGAATGTAGCAGAGGGGCTGGCCCCTCCCTACCCTCTTTCTTCACAGATTGGCTAGTGGCTGAACCCTCCCTTTGGACCCTGCCTCAGTAAAGGCCAGCACTGAGAGCCGCACTCACGTGTGTGGGCATAGGGAAGGCCTGTCACCATGCCCACAGGGCTCCACCGGGCTTGGGTGCACTGATGACTTGACCTCGAATCTGGGGCAGGGGGTGTCTGAGGACCCAGGTCAGCCCTGGGGGCACCCACCTGAGATGGCAAGAAGGAGAATGAGGTCCTCAGCTTCGTCCAGGTAAAGACCAGAGCTGCAGAGGGACAGGGCCAGGGCTGCACTGAGCATGGGCCAGGAGGACTGCTCTGCACAAGGGAGCAAGGTGGGCTGGCGGGTGGGGACAACTGTTAGGCATGTGCGGGCACTGTGCTGGCAAGCCAGAGAGCACCACGGGTGTCAGCACCAGCCAAGGGTGCATGCAAGTTACACATCAGCGGCAAACTGGCAAGAGGTCAAACTGGTTCAACAAGGCTCCTCTGATTCCCATCCTGGCGAGAAGTGCATGGGCAAGTCTGCAGAAGGCCCATTAACCAGCAGTAAATCTCTCTGGAACCCAAACCCAAACTCTAACCACGAGGACCCACCCTACAGCAGCTTCAGGTTCGGCTAAGCCCTTTGTGTGGTGAATGTCACCACGCTGCTGCTCTGGGCTCAGGCTGCTGCCTGCAGAGTGAACCTGGCAGGCCTGGGAAGCTGCTCCCAACTTCTGGAGGAGAAGCACCCTGGACCCAAACTACTGCAACGCTGTCAGCATCTTTTAACACCTTTAGAAAAAGAGAAATTCCCCCAATTACAGAATTCATGAACAAATAGCAGAAGAATGATGGGCCGAAAAAGGTCAGATGAAGGGAAGGATACCCTGTATGAGCCCATTGCTATATCCACCTAGGAGATGCACACTGAGCAGCAGGGAGGATCAACAGCTGTGGGGCCAGGCGGCAGGGGGAGGAGGAGGACGAAGGAAGGGCACAAGGGAAGACTGCAGGATGGGTATGATCTCAGACTTGACTGGACGATGGTTTCACGGGTGTATGAAAACTCATAAAATGGTGAATTCCAGGTACGGGTCATTTATTGTATTTTAATCATTTATCAATAAAGCTGTTTCTTTTTTTTAAAATAACCCACAAACATTTCAGGCTGGAAATGCTTCATATTTGGAAAAAATAAAATATGAACTCTATCATCCTATCAGAGCCAACTACCAGTAGCATTTTGATAGGCTCCCTTATATTTCTCTACGCATACATACAAGTAATATGTACATTTGTTTTTACATCTAACACCAAACCAAAAAACCAAAAACAAACTGCCATTGAGTAGATTCTGACTCACAGTGACCCTGTAGGGCAGGGTGGAGCTGCCTCTTCTGGTTTCTGAGACTTTAAATCTAGACAGCCTCATTTTTCTCCCTCAGAGCTGCTGGTAGGCTCAAACTTCTGACCCTGTGATTGGCAGCTCAATGTGTAGGCCCAATAGGCCACCAAAGCTCCTCATTTAGAAGGCAACACTTCTTTTTTAAAGTTTCATATTCTGAATTTTTCTTTTATTATGTTCTATTTCCTGGGCAGGCAAAGAGGTTGACTGCACAGTGAGTGGACAGCTGAGGGCAAAGGTGGAAAGAGCTGTTTTGTTTTATTTAGAACTCCAATCTTCAAGCAGAGTTGGGAATAGGAGGTGGGGACAGGCAGCCTAGGAAAAGTGGGGAGACAAAGTCTGCCCTCATGGGGCCTGAGTGGACCCTGGGAACATAGGACACAGCATCTGGCCTATTATGTGACAATGTTAGCATCCTTTCTTCTTGAGGGTTAACCAAACTCTCTTTTTCTAAGTTAAGCACCTATGAGTGTCTTAATAGGTGCCCCATTCAAAACTGTCTGACTTTGCAGCATTCAATCAAAATTTGCTACAGGGAATCTCAGAAAAATAATGACTGCTGTATTCTCTCAACACATCCGGCATCACCCACCTCCAGTCTTCACTTTGGTCCCCATCTGGTTCCCATGGGATCTGGCTCCCTTCTCAATCGTCAGCTGCTCCAAGCTACCCAACCTGCCTGCCTTCCTGCTTCACTTAGCCTTCCTTCTTGACGCTCTCTGGTGATGAAGCATTCTGCCACTGTTCCTAAGGGCTCCACTATACTTCAGCACACGAATGACTCACTCCCTGTTATTGGATGTTTAAACTGTTTCCGAATTTTTATCTTTATAAATAGCGTGCTGAACGTCCTTGTGTTGAAATCTTTTGTTTCCTAGGGATAAACTCCTAGAAGTTTAATTATGAGCTAAAGGGATGGATTCTTTAAAGCTTCAGAGAGAGGATGCCAAACTGGTTGGCAGAAAGTCTGTACCATCCACTCCCAAAAGTTCAGCAAAGCCCTTGCTGGCAATTAAAACCTTTTGTATTGTAACCCATAATCCAGGATAAAGTATAGGTATCTGCTTTTGCAGGCCCCCCCACCCCCACCCCTGGATCACTCTAGTACCCCCAAAGGGCAGTATCATCCACTTTGGGAAGCCCACTGTTCTAGACTCTAATGACCCTCCATAAAAAGGAGAATTCAGGTACCCATGAATTAGACAGCACTGGATGCAATTGGAAACTCTTTGTGCCTGTGGCCTAAGTGATCTTCAGGAAGCACATTCTCTGTTCCTCTCCCACGTTCTGTTCCAGGGTGTCAGTGCAGTGCACTGCTACTGTTGATTCACTTTTCCGTGCCCTTGTTTCTAACAGCTGCATATTCTCTCAGTATACTTGCCGCCCTGACTGCATTGTGTCTTGGATGGCGCACACTAGCTGGACCCAGCGCTGTCTCTGATCTTCAGGCTAGTTACTTGGAGTGTGAATTTTCCATAGGATATGCACTGATAACAACATTGCCACTCTACTATGGAAACCTTTTGATGATGAAACAACAACGATTTTAAATATCTGTTTAAAACAAAAAAAAAGGTTGATGCGATTGTGGTGCTCTCACTTGCCAGAGGTTGCAGCGTGCAGCAGACCCCTTGGATTCTAACAGAGAGCGAGCACAAACTGCTAGAAAGAGATGCTGGATTGTTAACTATGCTTACTTCATAGAGGAGTCAGGTGTAATCACAGATCCTCTTGGCCTAAGTTTAGTGTCTGCTTTTTCTAATAAAAACCTTTTAGGGATTCGATTTCCTTCATGAGCCCTAAGAAAGAACTTTCACAAATCAGGATGAGATCCTGATCCCTAAACTTATGGAAGCTGACTCACCTTTCAGATAGGAAGTGGAGGAATGCAGACGCACATGGAATTATCCCTGATGGAAAAGGTTTATGCCCCATCAGCAAGCACTGCCGACTACAACAGGGACTCACTAGGTTACCCTTCTTCGAAACCAGCATCCAGCACTTTCCCCAGCTCCTTCTTCATGCAAGACCTATCCATCACACTCCTCAGCAGACATCAATTCCAGTCTTCCTCCGATGCCCACTTTCCACTGGAGTGGGACAAACCATTACAGCGCCTCTGCCTGCACGCTTCCTGCCCACAGGACGGACAGTATCATGGCAAATAGAGGAAGCAGAGCGCTCCCAGACTGGAGATGCTCTGGGGAAAGCACGCGCTTCGATCTATCCTCCAGATCACACTAACAAGAGCTTTTCATCAAGCCCTTCAACTCCTGGGGGCTCTCCTCCCTCACCCTCAGCAGGCACTGCTGTTTGGTCCAGAAATGAAGGGCAGGCCTCGTCATCTCCCAATTACGAAGGGCGCAGGCATCGAGTATCATCATGCAAAAAAACTTGATAATTTGGTAGAAGCCCCTCCCACAGTATTTTATCTTCATATGCAACTATCTGATGACTGTAGACTTTCTAGAATTTACTGTCTTTTATAGTCCTTCTATGAGCCAATTAATTCATAACCTCCATCCATTTTTTTACTACAAAACTCACTTGTTATAAAAGTTGTTCCTATTAACTATTAAAGTTTTATATAGTAGAATATTTTCAGGCACCTTTTCTCAGTTCATTGTCTGAATTTTGATTTTGGTGGGAAGTGGGAGTCCTACAGCTTTGATTGCTCCCAGCCCCGATGGACATTCAAGTAACTTTGGTCCTGTGGCTTCTGTGTCTGGCATTACATTTAGAAAGATGTGTCTTGCTCCCTGGTTGCTTAAATAAATGCCACGATTTTCTGTGAGCACACGAATGAGTTTGCATTTAAAACTTTTACACCATGTGGAATATATTTTGAGGTTCGAAATGTGTGAAGAATCTGGTGGTTTCCAAGCAGTTGGGGTTCTTACTAAATCTATTAACTTCAATTTCCTAGATTGTCTAGTTTGTTCCATGAATAAGTCACCTGTTCCCATCCCCATATGAAACGGTCTAAATCATTATGAATGTACATGTTGGAACATCTGGTGGGTTATCCATCAAGAGTCTGGCTGGAAATTACATTATCTCCACAAATTAATTTGGGAGCAGCTGGAATATTTAAAAGATTGATCCCTCCCTTCCCAGATCATGCAAAACAGCTCTGTTCCTGCATTTATTCTTCCTGTGGCGGCAGCACCAGTTTACCATTTTCTTCACGTGGGTTCTCAACACTTCCTCATGGTACCAGACTCAAGTGTTTTGTGTTTGTTTCTATTATGAAGAGAATGTCTTCCCTTTCAGGTTTCCTATCCTTTTAGCGGGCAGGGAGGAATGACACGGAACACCCAGTGCTCGCTCTCTGTTAGAATCCAAGGGGTCTGCTGCACGCTGCAACCTCTGGCAAGTGAGAGCACCACAATCGCATCAACCTTTTTTTTTGTTTTAAACAGATATTTAAAATCGTTGTTGTTTCATCATCAAAAGGTTTCCATAGTAGAGTGGCAATGTTGTTATCAGTGCATATCCTATGGAAAATTCACACTCCAAGTAACTAGCCTGAAGATCAGAGACAGCGCTGGGTCCAGCTAGTGTGCGCCATCCAAGACACAATGCAGTCAGGGCGGCAAGTATACTGAGAGAATATGCAGCTGTTAGAAACAAGGGCACGGAAAAGTGAATCAACAGTAGCAGTGCACTGCACTGACACCCTGGAACAGAACGTGGGAGAGGAACAGAGAATGTGCTTCCTGAAGATCACTTAGGCCACAGGCACAAAGAGTTTCCAATTGCATCCAGTGCTGTCTAATTCATGGGTACCTGAATTCTCCTTTTTATGGAGGGTCGCACAGACGCAAACGCAGTGGGGAGTGAGTGGAATTGGGTTATGAAGGGAACATTGGAGTGCATTTTGGAGCCACGTGCTGAACCCCCTTCAGTGCTGATGGCTCCAGGGCCCTCTAGAGATGACTATTGGAAAGCTTTGGAACTCATGGAACTTGGCTTGCTCCAAAATGCAGGCCATGCCAGATTGGCTCTCCAAACACCATCCATCCTGTGTCCCATCAGACAAGGCCTGTCCTGCACAAGCAAGCCGCTTCTCTGGACTGGGGGTGCTTTTCCTTGTGCTTCCCTGCCTGTAGGAACAGTATTCGCAATTCCGGATGCACTCCAATGTTCCCTTCATAACCCAATTCCACTCACTCCCCACTGCGTTTGCGTCTGTGCGAAAAATACAACCCAGGAGGTCCCACCCCTTTCAAGTGGACTGCCATGCGCGGCAACCCTGAACTCCACGGGGTTTTCTTGGGCGTCATCTGTACGGAAGCAGATCTCCAGGACTTTCTTCCATGGCACCGCTGAGTTCGAACCTCCGGTCCTTTGGTTCGTAGCCAAGTGCAAATCCTGTGCACTCCCCCAGGGGGAAGGCAGCTCTCTTAAGCACTTATTTTAGTCTACTTTAGAAAACATCTGTCTCCCACTAGGAAGACCCTGTGAAAGGTTGGACCAGCAGCTGAGCCATTTTGCCGCAAATCACAGGGCTTCGGACATGGTTGCTACACAGACGTGTCAACAAGCACAAGGAAACTGGAATTGTGCACCTTGTGTGAGGAAGCATCCCCTCCCTGGTCAAGCTCTGAGCCAAAAGGAAGAAAGACTCCAGGAAGAGAAGGAGGCTGGTGGGACTGAGGACAAAGAAGTGTTTATGCTTCGTCAGAACGGACGGAGGGGGACTGGAGCAGAGCCAGCTTGGCCCTGCACTCTTGGAATCTCCCAGACAAGGTCTGAGGCTCCTCCCTCTCAAGAAGGTGGGAGCCCCATTCTTGGAAATCCAGTCTGCCCAACCATAGGCCAGACACGCTCAGGCGAAGGCCAGGGCTTCTCAGTCTTGGCCGTACAGCATCCACCTGCACAGCTAGTTCAGTACCCACAGCTCCACCCGGACCTCCTGAGTCAACCTCCCAGGGTGAGGCAAGGCAGCCACAGTTGCCGCCCGCCCCAGGGCCAAGATACAACTTAGGTAGATGTATTTCCATCGGCTCGCCTTGAACATGGCATAGACAGAAAAAAGACAAAGAAGCTGACACCCGCCCGTGACTAGAAGTGAGGAGGCACTGGGCTAGAAAGGTACCCAACATACATGAAACTTCAAAAAGTACATGGACAATGGACTCTAAAGATCAAAATATAAAAGTTATTCCTCGACATAAGCTCCATCAAGTTCAAAACTCCTTTGTAAGTGAGGACACCAGCCATTTAGTCCATTGCTAACAAAATTAAAGGTCCTGAGAATTTAACCATGGCCATGTAGTCTTTTTAACATTATTAATGGAAAGAAAATGAGCGCCCGCTACATGATCTCTGAGGATTAGGAAAGAAAAAGAAGTCCAAAACTGAAGCCACTGCGATCCAGGCGATGCTGACTCAGAGTAATCCTCTAGGTCGGGGAGACCGGCGCCTGTGAGTTTCCAAGACCGTATCTCTTTATGGGGGTATGTCTTTCTCCCTTGGAGCAGCTGGTGGTTTGGAAATGCTGCCCTTTCAGTTAGCACAGCGGTTCTCAACCTGTAAGTCACGACCCCTTTGGGGGTCGAATGACCCTTTCGCAGGGGTCGCCTGATTCATCACAGTAGCACAATTACAGTTATGAAGTAGCAACAAAAATAATGTTATGGTTGGAGGTCTCCACCGCACGAGGACCTGTAGGAAAGAGTAGCAGCATCAGGAAGGTGGAGAACCATGGCGTTAGCAGCCCAATATGTAACTGCGACAGCACCCAGCTCCTTTCAAAAAGACGGCAGCAGGAGCCCAGTAAGGACTGTCATGCAGATACTTAGTTCCTATCAACACTCTCACAAAATCGCTCAGCTTCCATAAACCAATGAGCAGGAGCATTGTGGCGATGTGAAGGATCTCGGGTGCTTTCCCACATATTTTTCTGCTAACGCTGTGGGTACCTTTCCTTGAAACACTCTCATCATAAGCAGGTGATATTCTTTGGCCTTCCAGAAAGTCAACAAGCAAAATGCCTCAAGCATTCCAAAGTCATTGTCATGACCTTTCCTTTGGACCCATCTGCTTCGCTTTGCCTGGGACATCTCCACCTCTTAGGAACCACGACTCGGTTTTTCGTGTTCAGGCTCATCCTGGTAAAGCCGTGTTTCAGCTTGTTTCGATTCTTCCCAAGAAATGCTTCAGGGTCTTGGCCCCACTGAAAGCCCTGCTTGCCTGTAGTTAATCTGGGCACGGCAGCTTATGCATTCATCAACTGGGAAGGCCCCGACTTCAATTTTTAGGTCAGAATTGTGTGAGCTGAATCAACTGAGATGTCTATGGGGTTGGCTATTTTTTTCTGCTGTTAATCATTGGTCCTCTTCAGTTAGGGCATGGAGAAAATTGTTTCCTTGCTCATTGATATGGCTGGTCTGCCACCATTCGTAAATTGCTGGTTTCTTGGGAGGATTTTAGCCCCTGTCAAGCTTCACCATAAATTTGATGTCTGTTCTTGCTTCAAAGTTTACCAAAATCCATGATGCTCTGATAAGGGCTCTTTTCAAACTGAAGTCATGTCATGCTTAGTGCCTCACACTAGATCATGGTCAGACATGTAATAACAAGTTAGAATCAGTTTATTTTGTTGCCCCCACCCACACCAAATTAAACCTATGCATAGGTTTTTTTTCACAATATGAATTTTCTGTGAACTTTTTGAAGACCCCCTCATATTAACTCATTTATTTCCCTAAGAAAACTTGTATGAATTATTTTCCCCATTTTACTGAGGAAACATTCAGAGCTTTAAATCCCATGACCAAGTGATGGGACTAGAACTCACCCTTCCTCAAAAGCTTATTTTAGAGAAATTTTTGTTACCTAAGATTCTGAAGATCCTGAAATTCCCCGAAATTTACCTCTCTCTGACTCTCAGCCTGACACATTCAAGCACTTTGTCTTCAGTCTGTAGAACCTAGTATGATTTGCCTTCAGTGAACAGACTCTGGCCAAGGCAGAGTGTTCCCATGGTCTCTGCTGCCCTTCCAGCCCCACCTGCACCCAGGCTACTGCTCCACCGCTGAGCAGTGCCCTCCTGCACTGGCCTTTTCCCATCCTCTGTCACAATCCCGTCCTTGGGCACTAAGCATTGTATCTTTGTGGACACCCCCTTTTTTAAAAAACAAAAAACATTTTATTGGGGGCTTGTACAACTCTTATCATAATCCATACATCCATCCATTGTGTCAAGTACACTTGTGGATTTGCTGCCATCATCATTCTCAAAACATTTGCTTTCTACCTGAGCCCTTGGTATCAGCTCCTCATT
>NW_022111368.1:26209581-26235020 GCF_000313985.2 Echinops telfairi | reverse complement strand
TCATGTCTTACACTGTCTGATGTCCCCCTTAACCCACTTTTCTGTTGTCCATCCCAGGGAAGGGGTTATAGACAGATCATTGTGATTGGTTCCCCCTTTCTACCCCACTTTCCCCTTACCTTCCTGGTATCACTACTCTCATTATTGGTCCCGAGGGGTTTATCTGTCCTGGATTCCCTGTGTTTCCAGCTCTTATCTAGACCAGTGTACATCCTCTGGTTTAGCCAGATTTGTGAGGTAGAATTGGGGTCATGGTAGTGGAGGACGAGGAAGCATTAAAGAACTAGAGGAAAGTTGCATGTTTCATCATTGCTACACTGCACCCTGACTGGCTCGTCTCTTCCCTGTGACCCTTCTTTAATGGGATGAAAAAAATTTTCATTCCACTTTTTAAAATTGTTTTACTACAGTATGAACATAAAGAGCATTATATGAACACGAAAACATTTTCTTCAACCGAAGCATTCGTTTTAGTCTCCAGATTTTAAAAGAAACAAAAACACTTTGAGGGTCCTCAGCACAGGCCCTTCCGTGCCTTGTAGAATAGACAGCCCTGCTCCACCTTAAGGCCCAGTGGGCACTGCCCAAAGAAGACCAGCTCCAACACAACCACAGCCTGTCCCAGTGGAACTCACTGCCCTCACGCCAACACTTTCCACTTCACTCATGCAGGCATTTCCCTAGACCCGGGTCGGCAAGCCTTCGAGATGAAAGAAACAGTCCTGTCCTTCACGACAATTTAAAAATTAGTTGAGATCCAGAAAGCTATATTTACAAACAAATGAAATCTTTATTGTATGAATACCATCTTTTCATTCTTTTCCATTTCACTTCAGAGCCACATGCATGGACTAACAGAGCCGTCTGTGGCTCCAGAGCTGTCCTCCGCTCTATACTATACTTACACTTGAATTCCAGAGGGCCTTGATCAATGAGGACTAGGGAAGAGTGAACACAGTAAATAGAAATGGCCTTTTACCAATGGGCCCACCAGATGAGTTGACAGATCTGAGGCCCTTCTGCCCAGTGATTCGGTTGCAGCCTCACAGCTGCAGAAGCTTCGGGATCCCTGGCAACCCCTGGTGGAACCTACTGTAATTGCAAGCAAAGGATGCAGGAGGAAAGAGCAAATTGTAAAAGGACATAGCCACACCCTCTTTGAATAGCGGCAAATAATGAAATCCTCCAACAGAATTTTAGTGCTTTCCTTGCGAGTCCCTGGTATACAAGCACTATCTGGAAATGGGATAAGTATTATGTTACACAATCTATTATTTAAAAAAATAGATTATCATTTTCTTAAATAGGTTGCAGGGGGCAGTGAATTACTTAAACATCGGTCTTCTCTCTTGTCAAAGTCTTTAATTAACTCTCACCAAAACGACCTTTCCCTGTCTGGGTCTGGTAAGAAGGTGGACAAAGATACTGAGACATGACTCACCTGTGAGGACCTGGGAACAGGATCTCCTGGAGTGTCAACCTGCTGTGCATAAAATGAGCCTTCTGAAAAGCTGGAGGAGAGGCCTCATTACCAGCAAGAGC
This sequence comes from Echinops telfairi, assembly GCF_000313985.2. Lineage (NCBI taxonomy): Eukaryota > Metazoa > Chordata > Mammalia > Afrosoricida > Tenrecidae > Echinops > Echinops telfairi. Next base: position 26,233,478 of record NW_022111368.1, on the reverse strand, counting down.
CAGGAGTGAAGGGCATCTGCTGGACCCGAGATCCCTGTGGAGTGGACCTCCTGGACTCAGAATACAGCGATACCATCAGAGGAGCAGCAGCAGAACCAGGAGCCAGAGCATGGGGCAGAGTGAGGGACTTCCCAACCCACAGACCAAATAAGGATGAGTTCTTTTGTACAGGAGGTTGGCTTGCAAAATGGAGTGCCTGGGCACTTAACTGGGGAAGTGGGATTTGCTGCTCCACAGAAGGGAAGCTGAGTGCCTATGGGCTAAGACTTCCTGGAGTAGGGTAACTCTGGGCACTTAACTGGGGACCTGGGTTTGCTAACCCACTGAGGTTGAGCTGAATACCTTTGGGCTGAGGCTGACAGCAGGGTGGTATGCCCCTCTGGGCATTTATTAACAGACCTGAAACTTTTTAACATGCCCTGGTAAACAACAGTGAGCATTTCTCACTGTCATTACAACTTGTCAACTTCCTTAATAAACCATTTAATCATGCATGCATTTTGCCTGTGAGTTTCTGTGTCGCCATTGAAATGGATATCAGAACCCAATAGGGATACAATAGAAAACACTAATTAAGACTTTATATATGTGGAGATATTGATGTGATTATTAAAATACAAAATGTCATCTAAAAGAGCCTCGAATTGCACAGTGTCTTTCTTATATATGTATTCTCCCGACTGATGGATCATGTGGAAGTTTTCTCAAAACTTGTTAAGGGAAAGTTTTTGTTCCACAGATCAGGAATCCTGGCTTTGGGGGGAGAGTCAGCAGCGTTTGGGAGGTCAAGTACCATGGCAGGCCATCCTGGGCACTGCCACCTAATTTCTACTTAGATAGGAGTTGCACTTTGATGAATAGTAGCTTAAATGGCAACTTTGTACAAAAGACAGAATGTCCATCAGATGGGCAAAGAACTGTTGTAGTCTTATGTTGCTATTACAACAGAAGTGTTTATTTAGGAACTGGGGAGAAATAAGAACAGATGATGTTTGGGGAATATCAACTCCATCAGTTAATCGTGTCGGCACATGGGGAGCAGTTCACTCACAATGGTCCCAGGGAGACAGAAAGATGGATTCCCCCTCACGCTATGTGACCACGGGCCATTGTGCCAAGTCGGGATATGAGTGAGACACCCTGGTCTTGGGACGGTAGCTCGGGGATGTGCCCTGGTCCCCATCCCACCTCCTCGGGTCTCCTCCCTCTCTGCTCCACCGGGATCTCCCTGGATGGAGACAAGCAAGTCACTTAACCTCACAAAGCTCTAATTTCCTCTCACCTAACCAGGAGACCTCATCTCACATACTTGGACTTGTCAGGAGAGACCAGACCCTGGAGAAGGGCACTGTGCTTGGTGAAGTAGGGCGGCGGGGCAGTGGGAAGGAGGAAGGTGCTTGATGGGCTAGATTACAACAGCAGTGGCTCCATCCCAAGAACGGCTGTGAGGATGGCGCAGGAACGAGCAGTGTTTCTTTCTGTGCAGGGGGGTCTCGGTCGGTCAGAAACAACTCAGTGGCGCACCTAACGACCACAAACAGGGAAGGGTGTGTCCAGTTGTCAACGTTATAATCCAAGAATGAACCAGATAGCGATTTCTTAAGCCCCTAATAGTGCCTGAATGAAAACACGCTCAGCTAATGAGGCTCCATTCTTCTCCACTGTACGAATTTAGTCATTTGACTTACACTCCTCTTCAGAAGGCGAGGGAGAACTTACCAGCCAGAACTTATGACCTGTTTGCTTCAGGCCAGAGACCGTGCGAATCAGCTTGGTGCAGACAGCGGCATCCCACTGAAGCCACCCAACAACCTATAGAGCAGGTATGGGTGAGGAGTAGAGGCACTGCGAGGCACGTGGTGGTGAGTGGGAAAGCCAGGCTCTACACCCAGAGCTCCCAGGCACAGGTCTGGAGCCACATGGAGGTGTGCGAGTGCAGGACGACTCTCCAGCGCACACTGTCCAGCGGGACAGCAGGGAGTCCTGAGGGCCCTCCCACATCAAGCCGAACTCTGTGTTTCAACTAAGAGTACCTTAAGAACCACAAAAGCCAGAGGGAAGCTCACCAAAATGTTCTGCTAGTGCATTTCTGCACACCAGCTACACCATGCTTGCCATTTTCCACCCCAAATCATGGCCTTTACTGTTCTCAACTACAGGTGGTGGGTGTCACAACAGCCCAGTGTGCAGAGGAGAAAAGTGAACCCCAAAGATCACTTTTGCCCAAGATTATCCGAACATCTCATCCCCATCCTGTGCCCCGGTGCCCTCTCACCTTCCAGAGCCTTTTGCTGGGCCACGGAGAGACAAGAGAGATGGAAGGAGGGTTTCCGCCTAAGCTCTAGCTCTGGTCTCATGTGGAACTTCAGGGAGGAGGGCTGTGGGGTGAACTGGCTCAGAAATAAAGAGCCCTTCCCAAAGCCTGTACCCACCCCAGACAGTAATTTGCTCGAGAGGATTCACTTGGGCGAGTTAAAAGGACACTCCATGGCCTTTGCCAAGTGAACAGTTCAGGACAGGTTAAAGGCAAGGCTGATAATTACAGATACTGTGCTCCAATCCCTGATCCACTGTGCGCAGATGACTTAGACAAGTCTCAGTTTGCTCCTGGACAAGATGAATATATCTATTTGACAATACCCAGAACTTGGTATGCCAGCTCAATAGCAGCCAAGCACACGGCTCATGTTTGCGTAAATGAGTGAGCAATGCACCAGCAACGCACCCAGGGAACAGAGGCTGTTCTCCAAGGGAAACAACCTTTCGAATAGGAGGGAAAGCTGGGTTCATAGCTCTATCATTCCCTAGCTGAGGAAGCCGGATCAAGTTACTTCATTTCTCTACACTACGGTTTTCTTATTTATAACACATACTATAAGAATTAAACGAGGTCACAAGAGAGAATACCCAAAATGGGAAGTGGTGCGTGATAGATGGAAAGCGTAGCCATCAGTTCCAACATCGCTGAATCTCTGGGCCAGAAAAAGATTCTTTTAAAATTATATACACTCAGACTTTTATTGATCATTTTAAAGCATAAGATAGAGCAGGGACCGTGGACTATGGATTAGGCAACCTGGATTAGCCAGTTTTTATAAATCACAAAAAAATTTTTTTTTCTAAATCTCATCTTATATGGTTACAAGAACTGAAACATAAATAGCTGTTACTGATAAAATAATGATGAAAACTTACTTGGTAATATACAAGCTATGCAGGGCCCACAAAATAAAAGAAGGAAAAACAGCTTGCTGCATATCCATAAAACTAGGCCTGTTTTTAATTCATAAAAAATTAAGTGTTATAGTAGACCTCAGAATGGAGGCACCGAGGCTAACTCGACAACTGAGAGGGCTTGCTGCTGACCAGGGAGTTGAGAAGACTCCAGCGGCAGTTCTTAGAAGTGTGCTCAGCTGATGGTCTAACTGCTCTAGGAACCCAAGTCTTGAAAATGGCTCGTACTGGATGTTCTAAGAAAAGGATGCAAAGTTAACCAATCAGCATGTACACAGCGAACAATTTGGGGAACTTGTGGCTTTCACAAGCCTCTACTGCAATTTTGAAACTGACACCCAATCAGGAATTTCACCTGTCATTTCACTGCACCTCAGGCTCACTCTAATCACAGCACTTCAGAGAACGTGATCGGATTTTGTGATTCCACCTGCTTCTCTAGTTAGTACTATTTTTTTATTTATCAATGTCTTTTAACTTTACCTCTGTGGATGCAGCCCATTCTCTTTCTATAACATTTCTGGTGTCAGAAGTGGGATTTCAAAGGTGCACTGCCTGCTGTAGCACTGGGTCCTGGTCCAAGGCAAGATGCCTGTGCTCTCTGTCTCCATGGACTCTCAAGAGTGAGTACAAGGTAAAAAAAACTCTCAGATCCAAGCCCTATTTTCTTTGTGTCACAACTTTTTTGAGTATGAGATAAACTAACAAAACTTTCGCACACCTGACACCATCTAAAAGATTCCCATGACTGAGAAACCAGTACAGGGGATTAGATCAAAGCCCTGGGTAACCTTCCAGTTACAAGACAAACCCATGAGACCCTGCTAGTGAGCCCCAATAGAAATTTCATTTTGAGTTTGAGACTCCAACAGCTTTGACTCAGTTCTAAATGATGGCCTTCAAAATGGGTGATGTCCCATCCAGACGCAGTTCAAAGTGTCCCGAGAGAACGCCTGTCTACAGGACAAAAATGTAGTCCCAGTGCATTTGGTTTTGTCTGGTTGGCACAGCCTGATGAAGGATAGTCTGAAAAATCAGTAATTGCTTCAAGCTCTTTTGACTTAAATTGGTTTTCTTTCTTTTTCTTTCTTTCTCTCTCTCTCTTTCTTTCTTTCTACAGTAAATTAGAAAACAAAGGCTCCCCAATGAGACAATCTCAGTCGGATGCATCCCTCCAAACTCACTGCCATGAAGTCAATTCTGATTCATAGAAATCAGGATAGCAAAGTTGTGTCTCTGCAGGATACTATGTGCAAGTTAACTAAATAAGGTCAAATTTCTGCTGCCCCAGTGCCTTCTGCTCCTTGATCAGGTCTCTCTCCCTTCTAGCCTCCTCTACTTGCTTAGACTTCTGAGAACACACTCCTTCATTCCCAAAGAACCACATCAATGGCCTAATACCAAGTATCTGAACCTACTGATGTCACTTTTCCTAAAAAGCCTTTTTAAAGTAAGGTTTCCAGAGGAGGATCAGGAACCACCACGGGTCACATGTTGGCCCTGGTTTCAGGTAGAATTTCATGCTGTGGGGCAAGCTTGCACAACAATATTCCCAAGTTTATACAGAATTTAGGATAAAAAGAAATCATTGAACCCAGGTCATCAGACTTGTATAAATTAACAATTATGTTAGTAGGCTCAGGGGAAGTCCAACTAAGGATTTAAAAAACCAACTGGTAACATCCAGGAAGTCTTTAATTATAAATCTCGAACCCCTAGTGGTTCTCCAAGGAGAAAGTTCAGGCTGCCTGCTCCCCAAAAAGATTAACAGTCTCAGAAATGCTACATAGGGTCAATGGCATATATTTGGGATTTTTCAGTTTTCTTTTCTTTTTGGTTTAATGTCTCTGGCACTGATCTTTTAGAAGAATTCAGAAAAAATACTTAAAATATTTTTAGATGTGATCCCTAAAGCTTTCCCATGGAAAGTAGATTGGGCAAAACCCCAAAGTTTCAAAGAGAAGGATGAAAATGTTTATAATTTTGCAGTTCACTTAGCTAAGGCTTTTACAGAGTACTCTGAATTAAAAACTATTGAAACTGGAGCTGAAGTCGCATTTGACTCAATGTTTCCATGTGGTTTACAACTTGGATTATCTGAGTTGGCTAAACACAACAAGATATACTGGGAAGTAGTTCTTCATATATGTATTAACCCATATGGATTTTAAAATGGCTCCGATCTCAGACCAGAAAAGACAAACTAAACTCCTGGAATTACAATTCTAACAACTGAATGCCCTCACGAAACCTCACTCCAACCTCAAACCAACCAAAGCCACCATGAGGAAAGAAAAACAATTCTTGGTCATTGGGCTTTTTTTTTTTTGCTAAAAATTGAAAAACCTGAAGAATGGAATGAAGATACAACAACAGAGTGCCCCAAGACTCACGTGGCATGAGAGGGATCTGGGGGTAAGACAAAGGTTTCCCCATGGTGGCATTAAGTTCACAAGGAAAAATAGTTATGGAGAGCTAACCAGTTTTCAGTCAACATTAGAGTCACCTTGCCCTGTTCTAACTTCACTTCTCTGAAGAAGTCTCCCCCCCAAAGTACAAAGGCTTCAAGAATTGGGGTGGTGTGTGTGTGTGTGTGTGTGTGTGTGTGTGTGTGTGTGTGTCTCACCAAGAAAAACACTGGCACACTCCCAACACGTTCTGCAATTTCCTGGCCTAAGATTGCATCCTTTTGTATTCCATCCCGACTGCCCCTGTCAATTTCTTAGGCCGAGATATTCTAACTAAATGACTTTTCATTTACAATTCATGGAAAGGTGAATAATACCATGGAACTTGTCTGAGGTCCCCAAACCCTTTGATGTTGTTAGCTGCCATCAAGTCGGGGCGAATTCCTAGTGGCCGTACTGACAACAGAATGAACCGTTGCCCCGTCATGGGCCACTGTCACAATTGTCCTTATGTCTGAGTTTGTTGTTGCAACCACTGCCTCGGTCCATCTCGTCAAGGGCCTTCCTTTCTTTCAATGCCCCTCTACTGTACCAACAATGATGTCCTTCCCCAGGGACTGGTCTCTATTGATACCATGTCCAAAGTACATGAGTCTCACCATCCTCGCCTCTAAGAAGCACTCGGTTTGTACTTCTTACAACACAGATGTGTCTTTTCAAGAGAGGCTGGCCCAATATTCAGAACTTCCTAAAGATACGACTGTTCCTTGAACCCATTTGTCTGCTAAGAAACCAAACAACAGATGCTGAAAGTCCATTCAAAATTTGCGGGCTCTCAACAGCATCATTATCTCTGGGTCAGTAGTCCCAAATCCTCACTATTGCCAATGTTCCTCCGAACATTACCCATGTTACTGTCATTGATCTTTGCAGTGGCCTTCCTTAGTATTCCTGGATCCCTTGAAAGCCAGAATTTGTTTGTCTATGTTTGAGAGAATCCACAATTTACTTGGATGGCAAAATGCCCCCTCAGTGATTTACTGAGTCACCCACCTCTTCTCAAATCCTCCAGGTGGAGGTACAAGTGAAGCATGAAGCTGATCTGTTACAATACATTATGGTATAATTTAAATGTTCCAACTCTCAGCAAGCCTGTGTTGATGACCACATAGCTTTGTTAAAACACCTGGCTGCTGAGGGAAACAAATTTTCTAAAGAAAAACTGAACTGTCTCAATCTTCCATGAACCATATAGGACATAATGTCTGCAGAGTATGTCTATTAACCCCTACTGACAGAAAGCTGTGTTTGCTTTCCTTGTTCCTAGGACTGAAAATCAGTTATGCGGGTATCCAGGTCTTCCCAGCTCCTATGGAGCTTGGATCCCGATTTTCTCCCTGTCGCCCAAGGCCTGTATAAATATGTGGAAGCCTCCACACCAGATGCTTTTGCAATTTCACAAAAACATCAGAAAGCCATGAATAAACTGAAAGACGCTCTAACAAGCACATAAACTCTCACCTGGAGTTCTCTTTGTACACAAGGTTTCCCAAAACACTTCAGGCATTCTGTCCCAAGGGCATCAGAGACCTGTAGCCTTCTATAGCTTTCAGCTTGACCCGTAGCCAAACGGTGCCCTCTCTGTCTCTGGCAGCAGCTGTCACTGCCAAACTGATAGAAGATACTGTTGGTACAGTCCTGGGAAACTTTTTGGATGTTTATGTGCCACGTGCTGTATCTTCCATACTTAACCTTGCTCTGACTCAACACCTCTCTGCCAGTCAGCTCATTGCCTATTACGTTTTCCTTCTGGTTGCATCTAATATTGGACTAACATTCTGTGCCTTGTTTAAATCCAGCCATTCTTCTCCCTGAAGCTAATAATGAAATCATCCTAGGCACAACTTCCTAGACTTAGTAATTTCTCACCAACACACACACACACACACACAAGTTCTATGATCCAGATTTGATCAGGCTGCATGTTCCATCACCACCACCTCACCTGAGATTCCTGAAAGCCAAGCTCTCCCTGACGCTACCACCCTCAACAAGCTAAAGGAATTTGCTTTGCCAGAGTCTGTAAATTAGCCTCAGGAAAGTATGTGACAACTACTCTGGGTCAATATATATTGTTCTGAACTGGTACATGATTTCAGAACGTTATGGCTTTTTAACCTACTCTTGAACTACTTCAGAAACGAGGATGGTGGAACTTTGTCTCACACGCTTCGGACATGTTATCACGAGGGACTAGTCCCCCCAAAAGAGCGTCATGCTTGGTACAGTGGACGGGCAGTGAGGAAGAGAAAGACCATCGGCGGGACGGCTGGCTTGACCTGGCCGCAGCAATGGGCTCCGACTTCACAACTGTGCGGACGGGGCAGCTTCGTTTTGCGTTTCTGACCAGGGCAGGGTTTCATTTGTTGTCCAGAGGGCAGCTCTGATTCAGAGCCAACTCCACCGCACCACCGCCAACAACAACGTGACCTACTATTAAAAATAGAACTCTACTGAAGATTTTTTTTAGCTGTTTTGATATTCTCCTCAAGATTGCTACTGTCAAAATACAGGCTCACCATCCTAAAAGAACTTCCCAAACACAAGAAACTTCAGAAAATGCTCTTGCGGATGGCGCAAAATCAGGCTGCCTCCCAAAGTGTCACTGTCCCTTTAATAAGTAGAAAACTCTTTCAACTGCCTACCACAAGCTAGGGCCTTTTTAAAGGGTTTTTTAAAATATCATCAGGTGGCTGAAAGTGAAGAGAGGGAGGAAAGTGGGAAAAGGCAGGATGCTTCCTGCTAATAAATGACAGATATGACCTGAGCTAACCATAAGTCTGTCCTACTCGAAGGATGGCATGGTCCCGTGGTGCAGCTTGATCGTTCTTCGGAAAAAGGACATTCTGCTTGGTAAAGTGGAAGGGCAGTGTGCAAGAGGATGACCTTCAACAAGGCGGACTGACGCAGTGGCTGCAACGACGGGCTCACCCGTTACAACCACGACGGAGGGTTGGGCAACAGGCAGGGTTTGTCGGGTCACAACCAACTCAGTGGCACTGACAACGGGCAGCACCTCCCCGCGGCAATGATGCGATCCTTCTCACCAGCTCTACCCCAAGGCAAGATAAAGATTATTGAAATTTTAAGCACATTCTGATAGAGACAATTCTTCTGAGGCTGCCAGACACGTCACCTCTCCGCGGCCCAGTACTCTCCCTCAGAATCCCTGAGAGCATTGAAAAGTCCCACCTGGAAAACACCATTTGCCTTTGGGATATACACTGGAATTGCAACTCGAGTTCATGAACTCCCATCATCTAATGGCCACGAGGAGGCATTAGCGATGACTTGGAGGTGTTCGCACTGGGTAGGAGCTTTTCCTCGGTGATGTGCAGCGACTCCCGCTGTAAACACCATCCCCCTGGGGGAACACCTCAAATGCTCTGTAACAGCAGAGGGCTCATTTCACTGGCCAGGTCGTCAGCAAATAGGCAGGATTTTCCGTAAGTCGCATCGCCCAGCTCAGGCTGAGTCTTCTGGCCTGTGGAAAGAACTCATGGTTTCATAAAAACTCAGTTTGCCAAGCATGCTGAGACTCTGAATTTATCTTGAACCAACACCCTTCCTTTGGCTCTTTTAAATTTCAGCCAATTTCCTTTGGATCCTATCAACTTACTCTATGTGAAATAATCACCAAGTGATCTATGGCATTTCCTTTTTTTTTTTTTTCCCCTGCCTACAATGACTCTAAATTATTCAACCAGAACTATGGTCAATTTTAAATTCCATCTAAAAATTCTTTTTCCCAGACCACGGAAGCTTTGAATATCTAAATTTTAGAATTTTAAACTTGGACTGTTTGGGAACTAAGTGATTATGTAGGAGGAGTTTTCAAATGGTTTGTGGGAAAACTGCATTATCTTGTCATTCCATTTTTCCACAATTTTCTAAAAAGCCTCCTTGCTCGGGGAGGAGACGAGTCAGTCAGGGTGCGATGTAGCAACGATGAAACATACAACTTTCCTCTAGTTCCTAAATGCTTCCTCCCTACCCCCACTATCATGATCCGAATTCTACCTTGCAAGTCTGGCTAGACCAGAGGATGTACACTGGTACAGATAGGAACTGGAAACACAGGGAATCCAGGGCGGATGATCCCTTCAGGACCAGTGGTGTGAGTGGCGATACTGGGAGGGTAGAGGGGGAGTGGGTTGGAAAGAGGGAACCGATTACAAGGAACTATATGTGACCTCCTCCCTGGGGGACGGACAACAGAAAAGTGGGTGAAGGGAGATGTCAGACAGGGCAAGATATGACAAAATAATAATTTATAAATTATCAAGGGCTCATGAGGGAGGGAGGAGCGGGGAGGGAGGGGAAAAATGAGGACCTAATGCCGGGGGCTTAAGTAGAAAGGAAATGTTTTGAGAATGTTGAGGGCAATGAATGTACAAATGCGCTTTACACAATTGATGTATGTATGGATTGTGATAAGAGTTGTATGAGCCCCTAATAAAATGATTTTTAAAAAGCCTCCTCGCGTACGAGAAGAGACATCAATTAAATGATTCCCTTGATGTTCATTGGAAAGGTTCATAATGTGTCACTTATACTAATCCTTGTGCTGCTAAATTAAAACTTAGATACATTTAACTCATCTAAAGGAAGCTGTCTCCTTAATGAACAGAAATCGGCAGACCACACTGAAATGTCCTAGTTGACCATGTCTGAGGTGGACAGCTGATCCCCAAATCACTCAAAGCTCCATGCAGCCTGCCGAACTCTTTGGACTTTAGCAAGTTGACCTTTCTTGTGTTATCTGTACCTCACACTTTCAGGAAAAAAATTGTCCTCACATACAGGTATCTGAAGGAGCTCTCTTTATTGTAACTGTTGTCTTCATGTTACTTGCTTTATTAAATTACTTTGGCAGTTTTCCTTCATTATAACACTCTCCTTAAGTTTTCTCTTACTACTTACTCTTACTCTCATCTCCACTAATGCTTGGAAAGAAAATGTCCTTATGAGACTAACCTAATCAAGGCTAGTGCAAGCCTTTTTGTTTTTTTAACTGACTGTTGGATCTGCCATTGTCCACAAAAATCTGGGCTCACTGATATTCTCATGACAATAATTATTATATATGTAATCAAAGATGTTATGCAATGTTTATCCAACCTATGGGACTCCTCTGGCTCTTTCTCATGTACCTTGGAGAGACCTGTGGCAGGGAAGTGAACTATTTGATATGGCTCTTCCAGCCACAGCTTTTGTTGCTCCTACCAAACAACCCTCGTTTTCCTGATGGGTCTGGGTAAGAAGGGGGGAGGGGGCGGTATAGAGACTAATTATATGATTCATCTGTGACTGCCATCTGCAGTCACAGGTATAAGGGGAGCCATCTCAGAAGGATCTCACCACCAGGAAGGGCGTGCATCCCCAGGACCCCTGAGCAGTGCGCCTCTTTCATCCAAGAAGCCTCTTTGAGACCAGAGGAGCAGCAGCAGCAGCAGAACCGGCAGCCAGAACGGTGGACGTCCCAGCCCACAGAACAAGTTAAATAAAGCTCACTGCGTTAGAGCAGGCGGCAAGCTTGTGGGGTGGGATGCCCCAATGACCCATGGAGCTGGAGTTGGATGCCTTCTGGTTGACGCTTACAGGGAAGGGACATACCCTTTGGGCTTGTCTGAGCATTTTCATATCAGGACACTTGTCCTGACTGAACAACTGTATCCTGAGCATTTCTCATCCTAACTGTAACCTGTTCACTTCAATGAGAAACCCCATCATCATGAGCAGTCTCTGTATTCTGCAGCCAGTGCTATGCATTACAGAGCCTACCGAGAAAGTACCAAGTGTTACCTAAGGCTTCTCCGTCCTTCTCCCACAGCAATGTACTCTAGTTGCTGTAGCCAATGCTAGTTTGAGAACTGCTTCTCTAGTGTTGTCCACTCCCGTGGTCTCAATCAAAGCTCACCCTGAAGGTGAATCTTATCAAGATGGCATAGTAGCCTAGCAGAGTTCTGCCCATTTGACTCTATAACAAAACCTAAGGTATAAAGTCAAAACACTAGTTCTTTAAAAAAAAAATCCTTAATATGGTGTGTTAAAAGTATGATCTACTGTAGCCTTAGAGCACTCGTTCTGAAGATGGTGGGCAAGGCTGTCTCGATCCACCTCCAGTTGGACAGGGACTAGGCCCTGGCTTCAGAATTGACTGAAAGGCAACTAACAAAAATATGGCCTCTGCTCCTTGACCCCCACTCACCATTTTTCCTTCCTTGCACCCCCCATCATTCCCCCAGAGCGTGAGTGGTGGGGAGCGTATTGCTGAAATGGTCCATCTGAATAGATCACGTTATGATGATGGGTTAAGATCCAAATGGCATGCAGCACTGTCAGGCTGCCAGGGTGTCTCCAGCACACCTGGCCACGCTTTGCGTTGCTAAAGACATACTCTTTCCTGTCTTCATTCCTGACCAGTGCTTTCTTCGAACAACTGAACATACCACAATCCACTCACAGGGCTAGCCTGGAACTATACAAACTATGCTATACACCTGAGTTCATAGGAATTACTCAAAAAAAGTCTGCTTGAACAGACCAAGAGAAACACTGTTTAATTGACTGCCAATCAATTGTGATTCGTGGGGAAAAGATTGGCCATTAACTTAGCATGATGTTAAGTTCCTGCTTCACATACACACCTGGTAACTGAGAGCTGCTCAAGGTTAACAGCCACCACTAGGACACACACAACGCGAACAAAGAGTCCTCTGATGTGGAGATAAAATAATTGGACCCTCTCCTCTAAGGAGATCTGGTTGACTCAGATATAAAGTCCACCTAAAGGGATTGTTTTAGCATGTGGCGTCAGCTTGTCTCTCCACCCTACTTTGAAGGTCAGGCTGAGGACATTTTCTCGCTAACTTCCCAAACAGAGGAGGCAGGTAGGCTCTGGGGCTCATGTCAATATGCTCTGAAGGGGAGAATAAAATGAAAATCTTACTTGAAAACTAATATGTGGTGTTCACGCTCATGAAAGAGAGCAGCAGGCTTATCGGGACTCATGATGATGTATCAGTAGTACCAGTCGGGAGGCCTGGTGGTTACAAGTTGGGCTGTGATCCACATGGTCAGCAGTTTGAAACCACCAGCAGCTCCATGGGAGAGAGAGTGGGCTCTCTACTCTCATAAACACTTACGAGTCAGCACTGACTCAATGGCAATGAGTTTGGGTTGTTTGGGGTTTTCTTTAGTATCAATGAGGAGCCCTGGTGGTGGACTGGTTACGGATTGAGCTGCAATCCACAAGGTCAGTGGTTCGTATCCAATCAGGGCCTCCCTGGCTAGGAACGAGGCGGCAGCTCCCAGAGGCCCAGCTCTACAGCACTGCCCTGGCGGAGAGCTACACTTCCAACAGTTCCCTCCGCTCCAAATTTCCTGTGTCAAATCCTTTCCTTCTTAAACTTGCTGGGGTGAATTCTGAATGACACATATGCTGAAGAAGCTCTCGACCAAGAGCTTGAATTGTCAGCAAAAACTCATTTTGTGGGGAAAACAAAGCCAAAACTATTATAGGCGAGGCTTATCAAAGAAGCAGGCTGGCGGAACACATGGGTTAGAAGACACGGGCCTTCTAATCAGAAGTTAGCGTTTCAGAGGAACCAACCTGACAGGTGTACCAAACAGCAGCAGCAGACCAGGACGTTCATTGCCAGGCAATTACTGAGTGGCAAGAGGTTGGAATGACCAAACTAAACGCCCCTCTGGAGTCCCTGGGAGGAGTAAAGAGGAAGCGCTCAATGACTAGCTGAACACCTGGTGGTCCTAGTCCACCCATGTGCACCTTAGGAGATAGGTGGTCTGCTTCTCAGAACTCTATGGACTGCTTCTACGCCACGTACATGGGTTGCCCTAAGTTGGGCTCGAACAACAACTAGCCACATTTCATCCAACGTAAGGTTTGGGTAAGCTGGGACCTAGCCATACAATGGAACTCCCTGCAGTCACAGAGCCTGGTGCTAAGAAGGAGATGTGAGCACACAGAAAAAACTCAACACATACTCTAAAGCTTGGAAAACAATATCGGCTTTACCTCCTTAAATTAAATATCATCTTTTGTGTTTATGTGTATAACTGAAGGGGCTTTAAAGGGTGCGTGGAAAAGCCCCATTATCCTTTTAACCCCATTTTCCGAGCACCCTTTGGAAGCATGCATTTACTACAGTACAGGCAGACGTTGGGAAGGATGTGTGACTGACGCACCTGCTCATGTTCTGCGCCAGGTGTGTGCTTGATGGGAGAGACGGTCTGTTATGGTAGCACCCAGCCTTGTGCCACACAGAGAACAGCCTAATGAAATTTGCCAAACAAGTCTGGTTGGAGCCCCTGATGGTTGACAGGCCCTCCCTGCGTGGGGTTTGCTGTCTTCTGGACCATTCCTGATTGCAGGCACAGCCAACTCCTGTCTACTGTGGTGTCTCTACCATGTAGGGAGCTCCCTGGGATGTCACCGGGGCTCGTGGAAGTGCCCAGTAATCTCTGTCCTGGAATGTGATACAGTAAGCATTTGTGTCTCAGTTACAAACGTCCAACTTACAGACAACTCACGCTCATGCCTGCCCTTTAACATTAGATAAAATTGCCCTCACTGTGAAATGACTCACCTAACCCTGACTGCTCTGAATCTGTTTGGAAGCAGATTGCCTCATCTTTCTCCCAAAGAATGGCTGGTGGATTTGAACTGCTGACCTTGCAGTTAGCAGTCCAATGCCTAAGCCACTGCACCACCAGAGCTCTCTTTTCCTGCTGTAAAACCCAAAATGGCTGCCCTAAGTGGATTCCAATTCATATCAACCTTACAGGATAGAGTGGAGCTACCCCTTTGGGTTCCTGAGAGCATAAATTTTTAGCCTCATCTTTCTCCCTCAAAGTCACTAGTGGGCTTGAATTATTAACCTTGCAATTTAGCAGTCCAACGCATAACCCACTAGGACACCAGGACTCTTTTCTTGCAGTAAAGTAAGGCTAAATAAGAATCATATGCACCTGTCCTGACTTACCCACAGATTTGACTTAGAGGCACAGCTAGGACAAGATCTTGTTCATAAACAGGGACTATCTATACCAGATTGGCCTCACTTACCAAAACACACGTTCAGCTCAAAAGCCTGTCCTTGCTCAAGAAGGCCAGGAAGACGACAAGATAAATTGTTCCAGCCTTGGAACACAGGTGGCTCGACCTTCAAAATGCTTTGTGCTCTCCTATGAAGATCCCATTTTCACCATGACAGTGCAGTGCAAACATTAATGCATGATGATTTAAAGACCTGATTTTCAATGCAGCAGACAGCTAACACCCAACAAGCGTCCAAAAATATGCAGCCAATTCCATTCCTGTGGAAATGATCACAGTTCTCACGAGTGAATCATCAAGCCCTATGGAGAGGTGTGGCTGTGTGATTCAGACTCCCAGTGGGTGGGTCAGACCCACCAACAAGCCCTGTTCCTTCTTTCTCGCCTCCACTGCAGAGTTAGCACTACAGGGTCAAAGCAAACAAATCTTCCCTGCAGAAAAGACTTGTGAAAGAGTTCTCGGTACCACTCCTTAGGGTGGAGAGAGGAAGAGAGCCCAAGATCACAGAACCTCAGGACCAGGGAGTTGGGGGGACAGTCCAGGTTAGGATGGCAAGTGCAAAGCAGAGACAGCACTGTATACTGCTCAAGGTTTCTCCCATGGAGGATGCAGAAGAGAAAAGGGAACTGAGCAGAGCCAGGCCTGAGCCTACACTCCAGGAACAAGTACAGCGCCATGCCGACTGTCCCTGCAGACACCGTGCCCAGCTTCAGAGCACATGTGGCTCATCACTGAGACAAGCACATCCAAAGCTCACATCCAAAGCTCACAGCGGCATGTTCAGTGTGCTAGACGCTCGCCCTCTCCTGTGGCCATCTCTCTTTCCTGGGGAATCAGGAGCAGAAAGCAGCACTGAGAACAGTTTGGTATCTGTGAGCTTGAAGCAGATGGGAGCAAGCTTCAGAAGCCTCTACAGACCTATGCTGGGTCACAGAAGGTCCCCAAGAGCCTGGCTGTCTTGATAGGACAATGGGTTTATAGAAATATACCCAATCCAGGAACTGATTTTAAGAGGCCAATTTAGTGTTCTACATGTATTGTATGATTTGAGAACATTCAATCTGCTATAAAAGAAAAGGCAACAAAAGGGACAGAGGAAATCTCATAAAGTATGTTAAAATTTAGTAGGTAGGGTGGTACTATGCTCCTAGTCAGACGCTTTCAACCAAGTTTCTATCCAGCCCTTCATGACCCCGGCCATGTGCCGTAGGCTACTGAGACTTAGACTCTGTCCTTTTGAGGCACACAACATCCTTGACTGCCACACTAGAGGATTCTACGTGGATACTCTACTAAGTGAACTGGGCTTCACCCAAACTCACCTGCAGCAGATTTCAGAAACAGACACACTCCCTTGGACTTAAGGCTGAAACGCTCTAGTGTGAGAAGCAGCAGGTGACTGGTATCCCAAGGTTATGGAAGTGGTGCCATTGTACTTTGGCTCAGACTCTTGCTTTGAAGGTGCCCAGTGAATGGTGGCCCAGGACTATCATGCTTTTACTATTTTAATGCTGTCCTTGTTTCCTTATGGCGTCTATCAGACTGGTCGCTATGGTTCTGCCTTTGTGACTGAGTGTTATTGAAAAATTTGCCCTATCACTAACCTCCACCGGTTGTATAAATAGTGCCCAGTAACGTAAGCATTTAATCTGCACAAGTCAACACTTCATGTATTGAAGTCTGAAAAGCCAGCCTACAAATGTATACTTTCCTTTTCTCAATAGTGCCTTAAAGTCTATACCATTGGCTAAATTAATGGCATTATCAATTACCACTATCAATACCATATATCCCAGGGGGATGGTATATAATGTTCTCTATCAAAAATAGTGATGTTTCTAAAGTGAGCCAGAGGCATATAAAAGCCATAGATAAACAAACAGATTCTGGGCTTGCACTAATTGTTGCCCTTACCTAGGAAACATTAGTTCTTATGCTATGGCCCTAGTCTTTACTTGCCCTCATAAAGTTCACTAAAGATCCGGATGCTGTAGCAAAATGTGGTAAAGAAACCAGGTGGTGGCTGGCTATCAGACTGAATAGTGTCTGGAGTCTTAAAGGCTTATCTTAAAACAAACAGCCAAGTGAGGCATCAACCAAACCCACATGGAAGAAGCACACCAGCCTGTGTGAGTCAAGGATTGTTAAATAATAAAATCCAAATCCAATGGAGGGAATGGTATCAGAGCTTAAATTCTGAAAGCCCGATTTGCAGAAGGCTGTGGATGAGAAGGGAAGCCCAGAATCCAGTTGCAGGGTCCCCATATGCATTAAGTCTCTGGTGAATCCCCTTGACCATCATCAAGAAATGTGAATAATCTTGCTAATATACAGAGAAAACTCGATTATGGAAGATGTAGTTGGGTTAACATGTAACACCTTATCCTTTTGACCTCTTTTAACTATGTTGCAGTTTTTAGTATTTTCTGCTTGCTTTTCAGCTAAAGCTTTCTCTGTTTGGCTTTGTCATTGTGGTTGGGTTTGTTTGTTTGTTTGCTTCCTGTTTGTGCTTGGTATGGTTTTCTGTATATAAAATCCAAGGCAGGTACATCTCTAGAGGCAGGAACTGGATTAATAATGACATAGGGGACATGGGCGGCTAACCACGGGTCAGCAGTTGGAGAGCCAGCTCTCACAGGAGCTGCGCTGCCCTGTCCTCGAGGGTGGCTATGAGGCAGACTCGACCCAACGCCAGAAAAAGTGAGAAGCGTCTGACAGGAGAGGCTGGGAGGAAATGGGGAGCTGACAGCCGCGAGTACAAGAAAGAAGAAACTGTTCTGAAACTGAAGGTGCTGATGACTGCACAACTGTTCTCAGCCTGATTGAACTACTGAGTTGTATGATGTTAATTCTATGCCACTAAAACTACTGGGGGGAAAACTTTGTAGGTAAAGCACGTATGAGACAAACAGAAAAGGATGAAAGAATTGAACGATACCTCATGTTCAAGGGCTACCAAATATATACAAGGCACCTGGGCAATAAATATTCATGATACACTAAGCACAGGAATGGTACTAAATATTGATGATAACTGCATGCATGAAACAAAATCTACAAGGAAGACTTCATAATCAAGCAACAACCCATTCGGGACGACTCACAATTCAGTCACCCAGTGGTGACTGACCGCTCGAACCCCTCTGCATGCAGGGTCGTTCCGTACAAGGCTGTCACAGAGCAGACGCGCCCCTCCCCCATCTCTCCAATGTCGTAAGTGTGTGTCGCTAGCCCAGGTGGTCTCCTGTCTGTGGGACTGACCCCTCCCTGAACCTCAACTTTGGGCCTGGTAATCCTACCATCAGTGGGGAAGACTGATGTGACAGGGAGAGGCAGAATGTGCGAATGCTGTACATGCCAAGATTCGGATGGTGTGCGCCTACCATCCACCTGCATGCTACCCTACCTGTGTGAACCCATTTCATCTTTCTTATTCTTTAAAAAAAATTTTTTTTGTAATTAAAAGATCATTTTATTGGGGGCTCTTACAGCTCTTATAACAATCCGTACATCAAGCATGTATCAAACATTTGTACATATTGCCATCATTATTTTCTAGGCACTTACTTTCTATTGAGCCCTTGGTATCAGCTCCTCTTTTTTGCCCTCCTTCCCCCCAACCCCTCCTGACCCCTTGATAAACTATAAATTTTTTTCATCTCTTTATTCTTTTTAAAAATCATTTTAATGAGGGCTTGTACAACTCATCACAATCCACACATACATCCATTGTGTCAAGCACATTTGTACATTTGTTGCCATCATCATTCTCAAAATATTTGCTTTCTACTTGAGCCCTTGGTATGAGCTCCTCTTTTTTCCCTCCTGCCCCCACCATGACCCCTCAATAAATTATCTTTTTTTTCATCTCTTCTTGTCATGCTGTTTTAAATTGCATCAAGGCCATTTCCCACACAACATCTACTACTTATGCTACTCAGGAACACTCTGAACAGGGATTTTTTTTTTTAACCACCTGTTTACTTAAATGCCATAAAATCTCAGAGGAAGAGATAGAAGGGCGCTTTACTGCTTTAGTGTACTTTATCAAAAACCAACCCCATTATCACCGAGTTGACTGCAGCCCATGGCAAATCTGCATGTTAGAGATTTGACCCACAGTGCTGTCTGGACTGTGATCTTCATGGGGACAGATCTCCAGGTCTTAATTCTATGGTACCGCAGATGGGTTCAAACCACCAGCCTTTCGATGAGTACCAAAGTGCAAGCCATGTGCACCCCTCTTGCTTTCCTATAAGAAAAGCAACTGAAGAGTATAACCACTAACAATAATATATGAAGCATTTATTTTCTCTGATCATCATACAAAACTCTCTGCCACCGAGTCCATTCTGTGTACAGTCCTGTACAGTGACTATACAGGACAAGATAGAACTGTCCTTTGGGTTTCTGAGACTGTAACTCTTTATGGAAATAGAAAGTCTTGTCTTTCACTCTTGGGTGGTGCTGGTGGTTTCAAATTGCTGACCTTGCAGTTAATAGCCCATCACATAACCCACCACATCACGAGGACTCCCTTGCTTATGGTACAGTCCTTACACAATGCTTAAACCTGCACTGGGAGGCATGAATCACCACCATTCTCTAGGATGCCTGAGGTTCACAGGGCTTCTCGGTGGCCGAGCCAAAATCAGGACCCTGGACTACCTGACTGCCCCACTCAGCAGGGCCTGATGTAAGAATGCAGGGTACCTATTACATTTTCCCATCCCAAGTGCATGGCAGCCTTCCTGAGCGCAGTTCCTGGGAAAGCACTCACATCAAAGCCTTCCACGGGCATGAGGATTTAAGGGCAGCAACACTCGGAGACTGGGAGATTGCTATGTGGACTTTGGAGGCGAGGGCAAATATTGCTGGATGTCCTTAAGAGACAGGCATTAAAACCAGTCCCATGAAGAGCCAAGAGGAGTCATGAGCAAATGACTTCTCAGCTCTCATCTTTCCAAAGGATCGTCCATAGTTCAGTTTGACTGATACCTTAATCATAGAAACTAAGTAAGCTGAGCGCCCCTTCCTACCAAGAGTCTCCCCTCTGAAAGGGTATTTCAGGGTGGGCGTGTTCGCGCTGAGTTAGTTAGGAGATATGCCTTGTGTAAAAATACTTCACATATCGTTTCTTGTCCAGCGGATGCTAATCTAGATGGGCACAGAGCAAGGCAACGTCTGTTTTGTGATCCATGGTGCACACCATTATGAGTGAGAGCACATCACAAACAATACCAAGGTGGCTGATGTAATTGCTCAGAATCATGAGGGTGTCGCTGGGACCCATCACCTGACCTCAAAGGCAGAAATCTAAAAGTGCCACAATTAGGGTAAAACTCATATGACAGGCATTCGGTTTGGGGCCAAGGGAGAGGGGTGAGATTTTGAGTACTGACCCTCACTGTTGTCCTACCAGTATTTATGGGCATTTAGATGACCAGAGGTTGCTGTCAAGATGAAACCATGGGTGGAGTCAGATCGTCCACTCCTGGGCAGGTCTTTCTGCCTCTGATATTCAGGATCTCCACCTCATGAGAAGTTCTCTGTTATGCCTGTGTGGTCAAGTCTTAACATGACTTTTAAGTCCCACCTTCTCTAAGCATCCTTCTCCGACCACTTCACCTTCTACTCACTGCGTACTGAGGGCCTGGGCGGATACCTTTAGGCCTCACAGGGACTCGAAGGGATTAATCTTACTCTCCAAGTCATTCCTAAGCACCTTGTAGAAGCAATTCGGGCTGGACTTTTCTGTAATTCCCTTATTGCTTTTAGGAGATGCTAATTGCTTTTAGGGGTTGACAATGATGCTGCCCCAGTTGGAATAGGGATTTTTGGAAGATGCTAATCTGGGCTGAGCTGAGTCGTGTGTAAACTGAGGGTAATTCTCTCCAACTCCCATTATTTCAAAGCTACTGTGCCCCTTGCTCCTCTCATCCCCAGACCAGATCTCCAGCTGGTCCTCAAGCTTTTCCGGACATAAAGTGATCAACCTGGGGGTCTGGGGGTGAGGTACAGTAAGTTCCCCTCTGCCTCCTTCTAAGTTGCACTTGGTTACTCCAAGGGGAAGGAGGGGCTACTTGGTGGCACTGTAGATCAGGTATTGGGTTACTAATCACCATGTCAGCAGTTCAAACCCATGAGCTGCTTCATGGTAGAACAATGAGACTGTCTGCTCCCATACAGTTTCGGAAACCCTATGATTGGATTGCTATGGATCAGAATCAACTTGATGACACAGTGTTTGGGTTTCATGGGTTTTATATATCTGGAGAAAAGTATGAAGTTAAGCCCAGAGTTTTATCATAAGCCACAAGGCTCAAAGGGAAGTGAATAAAACCTAAGCAAGACACTGCACCCCAAGAGATGGAAATAAAGCCCTTCCAGTTGTGAGAGGAGATGAACCCGGAGGGCCCTTCCCTGGGGAAGATAGGATGCTGAAGGAATAAAGACCCCTGAGAAGAGGAGGGTAAAGCGGAAAGCTGAGGGAAGGGTTGTCCTGCTTCCCACTGGGAATACCAAGAGAAGAGACTTCGGTAAAGTAGAGACAGCAGCAGCCTAGCATGCTTCCAGGCTGACGCTGAGCCAGCTCTCTGGGTTCCCCACCACCTGAACAGATTCCCAGGTGCCCAGGAGGGACCCAGAAGACACCTCAGAGTCTGGGGACCTTGGGCCAGGTACCAGAGTCAAGCCCCCAGCTGTGGAACCATGAGTACGTGAGGTAGTGGGACAGGGTAGGTACATTGTCAGAAGACAGCAAGATTACCAGATGTCCCCAAACACACAAACTGCCAGGGTGTGACTGCAACCTTCTCTGGGTTCCCGGAGACCCCATGAGGTGAACAGAAGGGGCACCGAGGAGGTGATCTGGAGCGACTGTAAGACTAACACACCCAAGGGAGCGAGCTCCCAACGAGATAGCTATCACTTGAAGGAGGCTCGAGGAAAGCACAATCATGGGCGCAGACTGAGCATACAAAAGAGGAACCCGGGTCGTCCGCTTGGGGCAACAAACTCAAGTTCGCTTATAAAATATTTGCACACCACAACTATGGTGACTACATTCTACCCCTCACCAAAAACAGGCAGAAGCATCTCCACTCTGATTCAGTTGCTTGTGTTCTGCATGAAAGGCCAAGTCCAATCTAGGGCCACCCAAGTATCCTGGGCTCATACCCTCCTGGGTGGCCACTGAACAATGACAGCACCCCCAGGATCAGTACTCCCATTTCACTGAACAGCATGCTGAGGCTCAGCGAGGTTCAGTGACTAGCCCAAGGTGACCAAGATCAGAATGGCATTGCTGTCTCCACTTGCCCTTGAGTCCATCCCAGCTCATGCCACCCAGGGCATGTCAGAGTAGACCTGTCTCCACGGAGTTTTCAATAGCTGCTGTTCTAGAAGTAGATCACCAGCCCTGCAATCCTAGGCGTCTATGGGTGGGCCCAAACCTCCTCCTTTTTGGCTGGCAGCCAAGGAGGTTAACTATTTGTACCACCCTGGGACTCGACAAATAGAACGGGTACCCTCTAGATACCTCATATGCCAGATACCATGTCTAGTTAGCCACTTCAACTATGAAGGTACGCGTCACTTGTTTTATAAATGAAGAAACGAACACTTATGGGGGTTAGACACTTGCCTACTTAGTGACTCTTGGTTATTGAACGGCAGAGAGTGAAGAGAGTGGGGTTCTAGCCTCTGGCACAAAATGTAAAAGGCACCCAAAACAATTTTCTTTTTTTAAGTAGGAGAAACAAGGTTTCAGTGTAATCTTTTGAAACATTTAAATTCATGCCAAAAAAAATCTACCATGAACAAAATCTTACAACTTTATAAATAAAGACAGGATCAGTATGACTGATTTTTTCTTTTCCGTTTGCCTCGGGCTCCCACTGCACCCTGGCAAAATCAAGAAACCTGCCCAACTGCATTTTCTTCACCTGGCTTGGCTGTATGGACCCGTACTGCTACTTACTGCACTGCACTCTCTAGATAACCTCTCTCCTCAAAGGGCTCTCCGAAGTGACCACGTGTCCCATAACCAGGTTGTCAGCCGGATACTGAGAATACCAGGGGTCTAACAGATTCAACTCCACGGTCTGGTGTGTTTCTGTAAATCGGTGTCAGCTCACAGCCTGGTAGGGTATTATAGGGAGTGGGATATTTTACCCACTGTGGGGTGGGGTCTAAAAGGCTCACACAGAGAGTTCCAGGCTCTCTAAGTGTTCAGCAGTGTCAGGACGCCAGCTGTCGACCTGTTCACACACAGGTCCAATTCCGACAGTGGCACTCCTTTTTGCCTACATTTCAAAAGCAAACGATTAAATGCTAACTACCTAAACGTTCTAATCGCCTGGTGACATACGCAAGCCCTGCCCAACAGACCTGTGTTGCTTTAAATTCTTGTGCACTTCTCAGATCAAAGCCTGGATCCCTGTTGGTGGCTGTAATCAAAGCCTGAAACCTGTTAAACAAATCAACCATTACCTAAAGCAGAGGGCAGACAGTGCGTGAATGGGCCCACTCTTCTCCCCTTGCAGTGGCCTTTCGAGAACAGCAGGCACGAAGACCTCGTATCAACCCAAGCCAACCAAACTCAGTGCCATCTAGTCGATGCCCACTCACAGGGACTCTCCCTGGTAGGCTACTAGTTTAAAGCCAGCCAACCAGCCTTCCTTTCGGCACGTCTGTTCTGAGCGCGCTCAACCGCTGGGCTTTGCCTCACGTCTCCGAAGTTAAGTCCAGCAAAGTGAGCCCAGGGAAACTTTGGGCACTCGCACGAGCGCGCGGGGCTCCTCTCTGGGCCACGAGCGCCCGCGCCGTCCCGGGCGTCGTCGGCCGCGCGGGTGCCCGCTCCTCGGAGGTCCTGGGCGCCCGGGTCGCGTACGCTGCGCCCGCACCACCCCGCACACGCCCCGGCTGTCCGAGCGCGGTTCCTGGTGCGCGTCGCCCCTCCCCAGCCTCTCCGGGGCGACAGGGTCTTTGACCCCTGCCCTCCCCGCCCCCTCACGAGCGTCCGGAGGCCCGCCGAGGTCAAGCCATCCCCAGTACCTGGCGAGGCGAAGTCTCCGCGCCGAGAGGCTGCTCGGAGGGCGACGGCGGACCCC
>NW_022111368.1:26190756-26208968 GCF_000313985.2 Echinops telfairi | reverse complement strand
AGGCGAGTCGGGACGTGGGTGAGGCGCCCAAGGTCGGGGGGACCTGTGCGCCCTGAGGGACAGGGACTCGGCCTGGAGAAGAAGTCGCCGGGTGCCTGGGGACCGAGCCGGGGCGGAGGAGCTCACAGGCCACCCAGCAAAGCGGAGGAGCCGGGCTGGAAGGGAGCTGGCGTGGCGGGAAGAAGAGTGGACTTGAGTAGAAGTTTCTGTTGTCGTTTGAACCTTGTGAGGCCACCAGGTCTCCAGGCTAATGAAAGAAGCTGCCGCCCCGTCTGGGGGTGATTCATTGTGACACCCGCAAGTGTGGGAAGAAAAGGTGCTGATAACTTCTCAGGGTCTCGGCCTCTCCTTTTAGTTTTGTTTAAAGATGGTGCTGGTCTCTATGGGGAGACCCGCTGGTCGCTCAGCTAATGACTAGCCAGGACGCACCAAGGGGTGATGTGATTCGTTCCCATAACGCACGCCCCCAGGAGCAGAAAGCTATTTCAGGTGGTGGAGCCATGTCAAGATGCAGGCGTGGGAAAGGCCTTCAACACTGACCAACTGTGGTGCCCTTGCGCTGCTTACTCAGACATTCGGCGGCGTATATGAGTTTACACATCCATGGCTGTCTGAGCTACCCAAGAAGCATCTCCCTAAATGTAATTATAACATTAGTGATTGAGCCCGAAAGTGGCTCATGAGATGAACTGGAACGTAAAGCTTTTAGTGGATGCAGGGCACAAAGATTGTTATACCACATTTTTCTACAAAATGTGTTCCATAGATTCTACAACAGAAAATGAGTCCGTGGACTTCGCTTGAAGCGTCAACCAAAAGCAAAACCAAACTCACTGCCAACTCATAAGAGCCCCATCGGACTGCGGGGAGAACTGCCCGTGTGAGTTTCTGAGACTGCAACTCTTTATGGAAGTAGAAAGCCCTGTCTTTCTCCTGGGGGTTTCAAACTGCTGACCTTAGAATCACAGCCCAACGCATAACCACTACACCACCAGGGCTCCTCAACGTGTTCATAGTTAAAAAAAAAAATTGCAATAGATATTCTAAAGTATAATGATCTCAGTGATAGGATAATATCACTACACCTACAAGAAAGAACCGTTAATATGGTTATTATTCAAATTTAGGCAGCAATCATTAATACCAAAGATGAGGACATTACAGGTATTTACAAACGTCTGTAGTCTGAAATTGATCAAACATGCAATCCAGATGCACGGGTAATTACTGGTGATTAAAACGTGAAAGTTGGAAACAAAGAGGAAGGATGAGTAGTTGGCAAATATGACCTTGGTGATAACACTGACCTCCCAGAGAACACAGTTGTATTTTGCAAGAGCTATGACTTACTCGTGGCAGATATAATTTTTCAACCACATAGAGTCTATATGCATAGACCCTGCAAGATGGAAACATAGGAATTAAATGGACTACCTCTATGGTAACAGACAATGGAGAAACTCAATATCATTGGTCAAAACAAGGCCAGGGACCCATCAATTGTTCCTATGAAATTTCAAATTGAGACAGAATAAAATGAAGGCAAGTCTATCAGAGTCAAAGTATAATCTTTGGTATATCCTATTAAGTTTGGAGACCACCTCAAGAATATATTTAAGGCATTGAACACTAATGATGGAAGACAAGAAGAGTTCTGGAATGATATCAAGAACATCATACATGACGAAAGCAAAATCTCATTAAAAAGACAAGAGAAAAGAACAAAGTGGGTGTCAAAAGAGAACGTTCTTTTGAATATAGAATAGCCAAAATTAAATTAGAGCTAAGAAATGATGACGTAGCGATACCAGGAGGATAGGGGAAGGTGGGGTGGAAAGGGGGAACTGATCACAAAGATCTACATATAACCCCCTCCCTGGTGGATGGACAACAGAAAAGTGGGTGAAGGGAGACATCAGTCAGTGTAAGATGTGAAAAAAAATTTTTATAAATTATCAAGGGGGAGGGGTGGTCAGGAGGGTGGGGGTAAACGAGCTGATACCAAGGGCTCAAGTAGAAAGAAAATGTTTTGAAAATGATGATGGTAACATATGTACAAATGTGCTTGAGACGATGGATGTATGGATTGTGATAAGAGTTGTACAAGCCCCCAAGAAAATGATTTAAAACACAAAACAAAAGAAATGATGAAGTAAAAGAACTTAACAGAAAATTTCAAAGGCCATCTCAAGAAGAACAAAGAATTATCATAAAACATGAGAGAACCTGGAGTTAGAAAACTACAGAAGAATATGCTCAGCATTTTTCAAGCTTTAAGAACTTATTAAAAAACAGGTTTCAAGTTGCAATATTGAAGGATTCTACAGGCAAAATATTGAACAACAATGGAAATATTAAAAAAAACAGATGGAAGGAACAGAGTCATTGTAGCACAAAGAATTGGTGGATTTTCCACCATTTCAGGAGGTAGTTTATGACTAAGAATTGATGGGGCTGAACAAGAAGTCTAAGCTGTACTGAAGGTACAAACTCAGAGATAAGGGAATTCCGAGAGATCCAAAATAGATGATGTGGAAGGCGTGTAATGCCAGAGGGGCTTGATCAAGAGCAATGCATCCGAGAGGAAATACTGAGAGCCAAATGGAGGGTGAGCGTGATAGTGGGACAGGAGGAAGGTGAAAGGAAATAGAGGAAAGAAATAAGACGCAAAAGCTATTTGTAGAGGTATAACTATAGGCATGTGTATATGGAAATATATTAATTTATAATGAAAGGGATAGAGGCCAATGTACATATCTTAATACCTAAGTATTAAGATAGCAGATGGACTTTGGGCCTCTACTCAAGGCCTCCCTTAGCACAAGAACACTTGGTTCTGATAACCTGGCACTCTGTGATACTCACCTTCCTGACACGATCGCTGAAGACAAAATGAGTGCATAAGCAAATGTGGTGAAGAGAGCAGATGGTGCCCAGCTATCAAAAGATACAGCATCTGGGGTCTTAAAGGCTTGAAGTCCAACAAGTGGCCATCTAGCAGAGAAGCAAATAAGCCCACATGGAAGCAGCACACCAGCCTGTGTGATCATGGTGTCGACGGGATAAGGCAACAGGTATCAAAAGATCCAAAATAAACAACCATATCGATGTGAAAGAGGAGGGTTGAAGTGGAGACCCAAAACCTATCTGTAGATAATTGGATATCCCCCTACAGAAGTGGTATAAGGAAAGGATGATTCCACCCAGGTGAAGTACAGTACTGACAAATCACACATCAGTCCTTTAGTTCCTGAATACTTCCTCCCCCCAACTACCCTGACCCAGTTCTAACTTACAAATGTGACTAGACCAGAGAACACACATTGGTACAGATGTACATATTGGTACAGAACTCTCGACACAGGGAATTCAGAACAGATATACCCCTCAGGAACAGTAATGGGAATAGCAATATCAAGAAGGTAGAGGCATGGTCAGGGAGGGGGAAGGGTGAGAAAAGGGGAACCCATCACAAGATTGCATGCATAGCCCCTCACCCCGCCCCCCGGCCCAGCAAAGGGGGCTAATAATGGAAATGTGAGTGAAGGGAGACAATGGACAGTGTAAGATATGAAATAATATAATTGATCAAGGATACAGAAGGGGAGGGAGGGGCAGAAGAGTGTATATCAAGGGCTCAAGCAGAAAATATCTTGGAAATGATTATGGCAACATATGTACAAATATGCTTGATACAATTGATGTATGGAATGCTGTAAGAGCTGTAAGAGCCCCCAATAAAATGATGGGGGGGGTGTTGAAGTGAATATACTTTAGACATATCATCACGAGGGATCAGTCCCTGGAGAAGGACATCATGCTTGGTAAAGCAGAGGGTCGGAGAAAAAGAAAACCCTTCATGAAACTCCGTGGCTGCAACAATGGGCTCAAATCTGAGTACGGTTGTGAGGAGGGTTCAGGCCTGGGCAGTGGTTTGTTCTGTTGTACGTAGTCTCTATGGTTGGAAACCACCAGACACCACACAACAACAACATGGCTTTCTAAGCTAATAAATATGCTCAATCACTTGACGCATTTTCCATCGGTTGTTGATACTATACTGCTCTGTATGAGAAAGATCCAGATAGAAGCTATAAACAAATTGATAGACCGAGCTATCAGGTACTTCCCAGAAAATCATTTACTGAACTTTACTGCTAAGTTTATTCATTCTTCACGCACTGTTTTAGCCATGTATGATGATGGACCTCCCTTTCCCGGCTTATTCCATTTTGAAATGTGACCCGCTTAAAAGGGATCAAATTGAGGAACAAGTAAAGCCCCCATGTTTCCATTTTACGGGGACACTTCATTTCTTCCTTGAAAAGCTAGTCTATCCTCAACAATTGCTATCATGACAGCAACAATTCGGTGCACACTGGCTTCCAGTACTGGTGCTCTTCTTCAATGTGTGCTTCTAGTACGTGAGTTCAACCATGATATGTCTTGGGTTTAAATATGACAACAGTACATTCTCTGTGAATTGAACTACTTTCATGTTTATCAGTCATATTTGAGTTGCCCATCATGAAATCCATCTGTTGCAAATGGAGAGTTTTATACACACACACACACACACACACACACATACAGAACTGACTGGCCATTCATAATTTTCACCACCACTTTTGTACCCTAGAAATATATTCTGGCTCAAAACCTTGCTGGTCCAGAAGTTTTTGACACAAGTTTTCAATCATTTGGTTCTCTTTCTATCCAATAGTTTACATCATTGGAAGAAAAATTCTTCTGCATAGCAGAATCTGTCTTACTGTTAGTTATGAGATCTGCAGATGGGACAATTTCTGATTCTAAAATAGCTTTACTTTCCAGACCATTCTGTTTTGCTTTGTTTGGGGGCTACAGCAAGAAATGGATGTAGACTTTGGAATACATTGTGTTGTATTTGTAATGCTTTTAGTAACTTCAGCACAAGTGGTGCTAGTACATGATTTGCACCCGTTGAACTAGATTGTATTTGATTCATTACAGATTTAAAAGGAAGTTAGTTTTGGAATCGTCTTTAGGGATTCATAGATCCTTTTTCTCTTCTGTGAACTTCTATTCCTGTGCCCCGCTTAGTTGTTGCAGTTATATTTTATCTGGATATAAAATTTTCACTTTTAAAATTTTGGTTCTACTGTAACAAATACAAGGGAGAAAGATGGGAATTTCTACTCCATAAATATTTATGGTCTTGGAAACTCACAGGAGCAGTTCTCCCCTCTCCTATAGGGTCGCTGTGAGTTAGTATTGACTCCATGGTGGTGAGTTTTTGGTAGCAAACACAAGGATTCCCTGGTGGCGTAGTGGTTATGCGTTGGGCTGCTAACTGCAAGATCAGTTGGAAACCACCAGCCGCTATGCAGGAGAAAGATGGGGCTTTCCACTTCCGTAAAGAGTGATAGTCTTAGAAACCCACAGGGGCAGTTCTGCCCTGCTGTATAGGGTCACTGTGAGTTGGCATCTACTCAAGTAGCAAAAACAAAGTAACCCTGCTGCTGTTGAGTCAGCATTTGGCTGCTAACAGCAAGATCAGTGGTTCAGGCTTACCAGTTGCTCTGTGGTGGTGGTGAGGTGGTGGGTGAAGATTCACTATGACTTTGAGTAAGGAACCCTGGCAGCGTAGTGTTTATGCAATGGGGTGCAGTGCCCACGGTCTTCAGTTCAAAACTGCCAGCTGCTCTGACAGTCTCAGAAACTCATAGGGGCAGTTCTGCCCTGTCCTACAGGGTCACTATGAGTCGGCATCATGGTATGAGTTGGAGTGATGAGCCGTGGTGGCCTTGTGGTTAATATTTAGGCTTTTCACCTTCCTCATATGATCGTTGAAGACAAATGTATGCATAAGTAAATGTGGTGAAGAAAGCTGATGGTGCCCGGCTATCAAAAGATATAGCATCTGGGGTCTTACAGGCTTGAAGGTAAGCAAGCAGCCATCTAACTCAGAAGCAACAAAGCCCACATGGAAGAAGCACACCAGCCTGTGTGACCATGAGGTGCCAAAGGGATCAGGTATCAGGCATCAAAGAACAAAAAATCATATCATTGTGAATGAAGGAGGAGTTCAGAGTGGGGACCCAAAGCCCATCTGTAGGCAACTGGATATCCCCTTACAGAAGGGTCATGAGGAGAAGATGAGCCAGTCAGGGTGCAGTGTAGCAACAATGAAACATGCAGCTTTCCTCTAGTTCTTAAATGCTTCCTCCCTCCCACTATCATGATCCCAGTTCTACCTTACAAATCTGGCTAGACCAGAGGATGTTCACTGGTACAGATAGGAACTGGAAAAACAAGGAATCCAGGACAGACGATCCCTTCAGGACCAGTGGGGAGAGTGGCGATACCTGGAGGCTGGAGGGAAGGTGGGGTAGAAAGGGGGAACTGATTACAAGGATCTACATATAACCTTCTCCCTGGGGGATGGGCAACAGAAAAGTAGGTAAAGGGAGATGTCGGACAGTGTAAGATATGACAAAATAATAATTATAAATTATCAAGGGTTCATGAGGGAGAGGGGAGCGGGGAGGGAGGGGGGAAAATGAGGAGCTGATATTAAGGGCTCAAGTAGAAAGCAAATGTTTTGAGAATTGTATGAGCCCCCAATAAAATTATTTTTTTAAAGATGATGGGGTATTCTGTTCCCCTAAACGTCTACAGCCCTGGAATCAACACAATAACAGTGGTGGGTAGCAAATACATTTGAGCAGTTGAAAATAAATAAAATTTATAAAAACAACTTAGCTTTTGTAAAAAAAATGAAGCTTACATTTGAATGTGGCCATTACCACAATAAGTTGTATTTGAAAATGAGTAAGTTAAAAAAATTATTTGGGACGTGTCATTCTGTTCTTCAGCTGAGATGCCCAATGGAAATCATACTTTACAAAACAATTGGAACTCATTTCACTCGTTTTTGTTTGTTTGTTTGTTTTCAGACCATGCTTACTGATGTGCCCTTCGCAGACGCAGCATTATTTTTAGTTTTGAAATAATACTTTAAAATGTGCACATTTTCCATTCCTTTGATGCTGTATCTTCACAGTGCATCCAGCTACTGCTGGTACCTTAAAGGGGCGAGAGAAATCACAGGAACAAGTGTGGTAACAAAACCGAGATGAGGCTCAATTGGAAGAAGTCAGGTTTGGGTTTGCTCTGCGCAGAGCCAGATGCATCACAAGTTCCACACTGCTGATACTCTCTTACATGGCAAACAAGAGAGGACTGAAAGTAAGGTTATATCCACTTGGTCCAAAATGAAATGAAAAATATGACTGGCTTACAAATTTTACACAACAATATCTATTTCTTTTAGTGCCCTGCCAGTTCCCTTCCACTACAGCAATCTATTTTCCTTGTGTCCTGCCTGCTTAGCATCTGTGGGCCTTTGCTTTGGAGCCCCTATTTTATTAGTGCTGTCAATACATGCTCACCTTGCTCATTGCAAGAGAGCATAGATGAATGTCAATTACATCCCAGCTGAGACCTGAGGCCAACACAGCCTTCATAGGTGAAGCCTTCGTGCCTGAGGTGGAAGAGATGCTGCTAACATCAAATAGTACCACTTACATGTCACCTGATGTCTGAATTCTCAGCAGTCTTCTCAGCAAAGTCAGTGGACTTCCATGGGGGAATCACCTGAAATCCGTGCTACACCCTGGGATGGAGAGGCAGATGATTCGCCTGCAGGCACTGAGGATGAGAGTTATCTGCAGAAGAGCCGGGGATTAAATAGGAGTCTGGCTTTAAACAGGATCAACATCTGAAACAAGAGACTCAGAGGCAGGCAAAGGAGACTGAAGGCTGATTCTGTTGACTTGGGTGTGTAAAGGGAAGTTTTCTTATAATTTTTTAAAAATATAATCTTCTAGGCAGAATTGGTGGTGCAGTGGTTAAGCACTCAGCGGCTGGCCACTTAAACTCAACCAGCAACTTCCCAGGAAAAAAAGACCTGGGCATCTGTTCGCAGAGAGGTGACAGCCCACAAAGCTCTGTGGGCAGCCAGACTGGACCCAGGCTCACACAGCACCAACCACGACCCAGGGTCACTCACAAGACCCTAAGGCCCTATTGACCTGGTTTTGTGCAAGCAGTTAAGCCCTGGGCTACTAACCAAAAAGGAACCCCAATGGACACAATGTCTATGCTCTGGGGTGTTAACCGTGAGGTCGGCAATTTGAGTCCACCATAAAGATACAGCCTGGGACACACCAAGAGGCCATTCGACAGTGTCACATGGGGTCCCGATGAGTCAGAAGCTACACAGCACCCAGGGACACTAGCTAACAGGTTGGCCAGTTGGAACTGACCCCAAGGTTCCTGGGAAGATTGGCCTGACACACATTGAGTTCACCATGCATCAGAATCAACTTGATGACAACTGAAAACATTGACATTTAAGCAAGTCCTCTGAACATTTTGTATAGAAGAAAAGAATTAGTTCCTTGTGATAAAATGGTTATCTGACCTCTAACTTCATGAGGGGAGAGAGGATCGGTAGCAACATTAGCTCAAAGCTAACTCCCGTGAGGTTGACGTCAGAGATGCCTACCCCTTCACCAGTTGTCCCTTCCACAACATCACCACTTCTTGACTGGGTTCAATAGTTTGTTGCAGTAGGCACACAGAATTCATAGACCAAGCTGACAGTTATTAGGTTTATTAGGGAAAGTAACAGGTTACAATTCAGCATTAGAAATGATTCAGGATACAGTTCTTTGGCCAAGGCAGTTTCTTGGCTATGCCGACTGGTATGCCTCTCCCTGACCCTAGATCTCTTAGGTCTTGACCCCCTGGATCTCTTGGTCTTTCCCAGCTCCTGACCTGCTTGGGCAAATGCTACAAAGCTCTTTTATTCCAGCAACAAGTGCCCAGAGGCACTCCACCTGGCCAGTGATCTCAGTCTGAAGGTGATCAGCTCTCGAGCTCTGTGGATCAGGAAGCCTACCTCCTGGATAAGTGTCCAGAGCCACCATGCTTTACCAGCAAGCCTCTTGCCCTAAGGCGACTCCATGGGTTGACATATGCCCTGTAACCCCTCTGCTCTGTGAGCTTGGAGCCCACTGTACCATCTCATGCCAATCTCCTGGTTCTGCTGGCACTATTTCTTTGCCATCACTTCTTGACATCTTGCATCATCTCCAGTGAACAGCTCGCTCTCTCTCTCTCTCTCTCTCTCTCTCTCTCTTTCTCTCTCTGTCTCCTGGGTCTAAGAGGCATTGCATTCAGTACAGCTGCTGCACAAGACCTCTTTACACTGTGGAAAAGCAAGGATGCTGTTTTGAGGACTAAGGTGTGCTTTACCCAAGCCATGGTATTTTTAACCACTTCATATGCACGTGAATGTTGGACATTGAATAAGGAAGACTGAAGAAGAATCAACACATTCGAATTGTGGTGTTGGAAAAGAATATTCAAAATACCATGGACTGCTGAAAGGACCAACGGATCTGTCTTGGAAGAGGTACAGGCAGAGTGCTCCTTAGAGGCAAGGATGGCAAGACTCCATCTCACAGCCTTTGGACATGCTGTCGGGAGAGACCAGTCCTTGGAGAAGAACATCGTGCTCGGTAAAGTGGAGGGGCAGCGAAAACGAGGAAGGTCCTCAGTGAGATGGATGGGCTGCATCAATGGGCTCCCTCCCAGGAACAATTGGGAGGCTGGTGCAGGATGGACAGAGTTTCCTTCTGTTGTGCACAGGGTCCATGTGTTGGAACTGACTTGCTGGTGCCGAACAACAACAGCAATAATAACACCATGAGGCTCTCAGCACAGGGAGCCCAGGTTCAAAGGCTGTGCTCTACTCCCTCCTCATCGTCTTGGGGTTAATGAGGACCCTCCTTTCTGCCTCTCGGATTGGCTTATGTTAAGCCTTAACATAACATTGGTTCTCAACCTTCCTGATGCCACGGCCCTTTCATACAGTTCCTCATGTTGTGGTCACCCCCACAACCATAACATTATTTTCGTTGCTACTTCATCACTGTCATTTTGCTACTGTGATGAATCAGGCCACCCCTGTGAAAGGGTTATTCGACCACCAAAGGGGTCGCGACCCACTGGTTGAGAACCGCTGAAGGCCATGGGCAGGCAAAATTGAGCAGTCCCCTCATTAGGATTCCAGGCACCTTATTTGTAGGACCCCACCCCAACAAAGGGGCTGGGCATCTTATTTATATTCTTAGCCAGCTGTCCAATTCCTTTGGTGGACCACAGTCTCACCCAATCTTTTGTGAGAGTTAACAAGATGATGGGCAAACCAAAAACCCTATATAAGTGATCCATCGCACTGCAATCCTAAATCCCCAAACTGGTGTGCATGTGATTTTTGTTCTTGTTTTCAAAATTCTTAAACTAAACCGAAAAACTATATATATATTATTTTTTTAAATCTACACCTCCTCTGCCTCTCTCTCCTTGAGCCTCTCCGCTCCAGGGCATTCAACATCTCGCTTTTGGGGGGTTGTTGTTGTAAAGGCTCAATAGTTATTGACTCTGGACATTTTCTTGATACCTAAGAATGCCATTTGTTTCCGGAGTACCTTAAGCCTCTGACTTTCTGTGAACGTGCTGTGGGTGGCTTTTGGAGTTCCTGGGGGTTTTGAAAGGACAAAACCCGAGGTTCTTGGTGCTTTGCTAAAGCTGAGAACACAATGCCAATACCCAAAATAGAAAGTGGTGGGTGGGGAACCTTCTGAATAGATGAGGAAAGTGGGAAATTATGGGAAGCCTCCTAGAGCGTGCACCTTTATCCTTCTAAAACGCTGAAAGCAACCCCCCCAACACACACACACACACACACACACACACACGCACACGCACACGCGCGCACACACACACACACACACACACACACCCTTCAGCAGACACGGTCGCCTTTCTACTGAAGACTCTGCTTCCCGGGGCCTTGCCACAGCGGTATTCCAGAGAAGCTCGCTCCCTCTCGTTCCCTCTGGAACAGCTCCAGATCCAGCCTTGGAGTCAGGTTGAGAAAAAGCTAAAATATTCCAAGGTTCAAAGAAAGCCCAGATCTGATGTACAGTGTCACTCAGACTTCACCGACAATCATAACAGGAAGAGCACTGGGTTGCTTATTTCTCGGGACTCAGAACAGTCTCGCTCAGCCATCCCTGAACCCCTCTTTGCCGGCCAGTTGAACTCCACTAGCAAGCCAGGAGGAGGAAGGCTCTGCTGTTTTAATCCATCGCAGCTCATCTGAGAATCTTCCTTCGTCAAATGCGAAGACCTGTTCAAAGACACCTCTAAGTCGTCATTCATCTAAAGCACTCAGTCCCCAGCATGCCCTGAGCTAGCTAAGACCGGCCATAACCTACCACGTTACAGGTGAGCGGCCGCCGTTGTCTCCATGTTGAGAGGAGGAGGCCTAGACACAAAAAGGGCAAGGAACATGCTCAGGGTCCTGCAGGTAGACAGCGAGCAGCAGAGCCAGGATCTGGCCCCAGGCAGCAGGCCCCACAATCCACGCTCTACCCCCAAGCGCTGCTGTCTTTCTGAAAGCAGCCTGGGGTCCTGCAGATTGAAAACAGCCGGTGAGTT
This sequence comes from Echinops telfairi, assembly GCF_000313985.2. Taxonomy (NCBI): domain Eukaryota; kingdom Metazoa; phylum Chordata; class Mammalia; order Afrosoricida; family Tenrecidae; genus Echinops; species Echinops telfairi. The sequence goes on along the minus strand of NW_022111368.1, from coordinate 26,197,412 downwards.
TAGGAAAGAAAGGAAAAGTAGCCCTTTTCGCAGAGGAACAAGCATCCTTAGGGAGAGCAGCTATTTCTATTTTCTTTCATGACTTCATTATTACTCGCATTATCAACGTCATCATCATCATGGTGAGGAAGCCCTAAGGAGGAATTGTCTCTCCTTTTGGTTTTCTAACTCCAGATCTCTGCACATTTCATGAGAATGCTATAGCGAGGTAGGTAGGTGCATCGACTCACAGCGACCCTGTGTACAATACATCGAAACGCTGCCTGATCCTGTATCTACCTCCCCATCATTGCTGTGTGGCATGCACTGTTGTCAATCTGTCTGGCTGAGTGTCTCCCTCCTTTTCATTGGCCCTTTGCTTCAGCAAACAAGATGTCTTTGTTTCCAGCGGCTGCTCCCTCTTGAGACTGTGTCCACAGGAAGGGAAGGGAAGTATTGCCCACTGTTACGCACCTTGCTTCTAAGGAGCATTCTGGCTATTTGTCTTCCAAGATCATTTTGTTTTGTTTTTGTTTGGGCAGTCCATGTTACCTTCGATATTCTTTATCAGGGACCTGGATAGAGTGAGAGAACATTGTGAAAGAAAAATTCAAAATCAGAGCAGAGACCCAGTTTCCTAGTTGAATAGGAACTGGTAGAACCCCCAAGACCATGGCCTTTCCCCAGCCTTAATCACTGGAACTGGACTTATGTCGGTGTCTCAACTTGCAGCAAGTAATAGACACGTCTATAAGGTGAACCATCACACTAGGGAGCTCTGTTCACCTTTGACCAATCAACCATTCATGACCCAAAGGGCAATATTTGCCCAAGGGCAAAACTCAGAATGCTGGAAGTGACCCGAAAGAAGGCAGAAGGGAAATGTGAAACATCAGCTGTAAGTGGGGTGAGAGATGTTATGTGGCAGGGAGAACAATGGCAGGGCCCGAAACGAACTGTGCACACGTTGTTGAATGAAACCGGAAACGGAATTTGCTCTTTAAACCTTCACCCACGTCACCACAAAAGTTAAAATATGTACCTTCTTCGCCAATGCCATAATCCAAATGCACCGATTCTTCCCCAGCCTGCCTTAGTCATTGTCCGGCTTTAGCAAACATAGAGGCTAATGAAATCCCATGGCTTAGTTCTCCAAGTACCATCTTGGCTCTTTAGCACTTTAGCAAGGACGTTTGGAGCAGATTGGTCCAAAGTAATGCATTTTCTTTCTGGACAGCTGCTTCCATGGGAGTTACAGAGACCTGGACGGAAGAGCCATCCTTAGAAATGTCACTTCACCACAGGCAAATCGCTGGGCTCTTCGACACAGGTATCACACTTGTGTTTTATTTCTGGTCTGATATTAGATCCTCCTCCCCTCACTTCACAGCTGAGCACAATCTCTAAGACGGCGGGCTCGGTATCTGTTTTGAGGATGATTGGTACATAGTACCTGCTCTGTAGACCTTTGTTAATCAAAACACTCACCACCTTCCATGATCTTGAACAAAGGTCAGCGTCCACTCTCTTGTCCCCCTTCTTCTACGTGTGGTTTTGTACCACTTGAGTCTCCCAAAGTTCTGCCCTGGGACCTTCCAGGGACTTTCAGTTCTTTGACTTCTCCTGCGGCTCAAGCAGGCATCCCTTTCCAGCCTCGCCCTGATCCTCACCTCAACTGCTCTCTTGCCAGCACCCCAACTCTCTCATCCTTGGGTCCTCCAGCCAGAACTTCCAGGCAAACTCTTACCCTGCTATCGGCCTTCTTCGTTCTTACGGCCCCAGCTTTGACTGCTGTCAGGACCCTTCACAGAGCCTGCATTTCCAGTCTCGTGTGGGCTCTTATCCACTCTCTGAAAAGCAGTCGTTGATTCTCAAAATAAAAAACAAAGGAACCGAAAACCCCATGGTCATGACGTTCATTCTGACTCAGAGCTGCCTTGTGAGGGCAGAGTAGAATAGCACCTTCAGGGGCCCAAGGCTGTGATCTCGACAGAAGCGACCGATACATCTTTCTCCTGCAGAGCTACTGGTAGATTCAAACTGCTGACTCTCCCTTGAGCAGCGGGCTACCTGAATCACTGCCCGGAAAGAAGAGAAGACCCCCCACCATGGCAAACCCAGACGCCGTCACTGTTGCCATCCTATTGGATTTCCTTCCAGCGTCCTTAAAAGGTGTCTGTGTTTGCCTGCAAACTGAATGTTTTCTCATGGGGGTACTTGGCCAGATACACTCCTGTGCATCCCGATTTTCTGATAGCCAAGTCTTCATTAGCATAATCTTTAGTCGTTATCTAATAATCTTTTATACAGCTAGATTATATATTATATAGTACACTATTTTCCGGCTGAATTATTTCCGATCTAGGTATATTATACAAAATTCTCTGGTCAATACCAGTGCACATAAAATTTTTTCAGCTGTGAGTATTTCCCTAGAAGAGATTCAGACAAGGAATTATTGGGTCAAAGGTCATGGGTGGCTGTGGGTTCTGCTTGAGTCAGAGGGTCTGAAGGATGTCACAGGTCAGAGGCCCAAATGGCCCAACTGGACGATATTTCCATCTGTCCCTGGACTCCTTCTTGTCCCATTCCGCACCGCAACTCACTGCAAGTGGTCGCCCGCGCCGCTTGATCCCTGCCCACCTCACATTCCTCTCAACATATTTTTCTTCATTCTTCAGAGAAAATGAAAGAAAATCAAAGTCACCCAATGTGCGCCCACCTCCACCTCCAGTTCAACGACACTGAACTCCTACGTGTAAGATGGAATCTCCCTGCTCCTTAAACTTCAGCTATAAGAGTGGGCGTGTACCCTCTTCCTCCCAGATTACCACCCACACAGAAGGGCCTTTATGCAAATAGGGTTAGGTTACCCATAATTCAGTTTCAAATGCTCATATACATAAGGCCCTGTGCTAATTGACTGAGCACCTATACACAGTGTATATAGGACACTATACAACCTGCCTCCCAAGATTCCCACTGGAACTTCTGTAAGGAACCCGTAGCAAGTCCAGAGATGTTGTGGAATGTGCCGCAAGATCACACTGACGTGAAGTATCAGAAGTCACAAATGACTCCACAGCTCTTGGATTTGCAGAAGCTATTTCCAAGTATTTACAGTAAGTTGGGCTGAGATGGTCTGGAGTTGAAATGAAGCCCATCATAACCCCATTTTCACATTTGTTTGGGGATACGATTGGGGGTTATCGTGGACTTCGGGTTCACATCATTTGATATTAATGTTTCGTTCTACTGCTAAGGAATTCTATTAGCACTGAGCCATGCACTGAGGTCTGCTTGCTTCCTTTCCTTCTATTTCTCTGGCTTCCTTGCCTGCTGTTTCCCTCGCCTCATCTGTCACCACGGCAGCCAGGCAGCTGCTTTCTGGGTCACAAAATCAGACAGCAGCAGGCATGCGTTTTAGCTCCAACTAGTGATTAACTACTTTCAAGACAATTGTAACAGTCACGAGGCTCAGCATTTAGATCACACTTTTGTTTGAATGGTTCTGGATGTTTTTTCATCAATCTTTGCAACCTTCTGTTGAAGAGATGATCACAGCCCAAAAAGCTAGGTGGGCTTTCTGCCAGAATAAGTTCAGGACTTTCTATCTTTTCTCCCATGCTCTTCCTAACTGAGGCCCCATTCATCCTCTCTCACCAGTTTGCTGATGGGGAGGAAGGTAAGACAGGTTGAGTGAGGTGGGAATATTGGGAAGTTATTATACAATTATCACAGATAATACGTTTCATGAAATAATCTTGCTCCAGGTCAGGGAAAATCCGTTTTTTGGAAGTGGGCGATGTAGAGAGGCAGCTTTGGTTTGGTTTTTATTTCCTGAGGTATAATTGACAGAAAGCACACTCAAATGTTTAGCTGGATGAATGACTCTCATTACACCGTCATCCACATCAGAATATTTCCAGCACTCCAGAAAGCTTCCTCCTGCCCTCTCAGTCAGTACATACCCCCAAGGTCACCACGATTCCAACCTCAGTCACCATGCATTCATCTTGCCCGCGTTAAGCCACATATAAATAGAGTAATACAGTCTGTCTTCGTTTATTCAATATCATGTCTGTGGAATTCATCCATACTGTGTGTTCCAACTCTTTCCTTTTCCGTGCCGTGCATGTGTCCGGTGGTGCAAACAATCTTGGCTCAACTACTAACAGGTGGTTGGCAGTTTGATTCCACCCTGTGACATCATGGGGGGAAAATTGGCCCAGCGATCTCATTTTGTAAGGTAACAGCCATTGAACACCCTATACACAATGAGTCCCACTTTGAAACACATGTGGTCACCGGGAGTTCAAACCCACTTGGAGACCAGGGGTTTGATGTATTTCTGCTACTGTTCCACTTTAGGACTATTTCACAATTCATTCCCACTACTGTTCTTGAGGGGCTGGGGCCATCTCCAGGTTCAAACTATTAAGATCCATCTGCTATGGAGATAACTACACGTGTCTTGTTTTGTTTGCTGTTCGGGGTGAGTGTAAGCATTCCATTTTGTCGGATATTTCCTCAGAGTGAAATTCTCAGGTCATTGGCTATGTTCACGTTTAGCTTTATTAACTTGGGCAAAGCATTTACCAGGCACGTGTGGTTCTGCCAGTTTACATTTCCACCAGCAAGGCAAAAGCTTCAGCTGCTTCCAGCTCTGGCCCAGTTGCAATTGCCACTCCTTAATTTGAGTCATTTCCGTGGGGGCTTTAATAGTGTCTCCCTGTGCTGGTCTACCCCAAGGACTAAGGAGGCTGAATGTCTTTCCATTGGCAACTTGGATATCTTCTTTTGTGCTCAGTGTTCTGTCCATCTAGTGTATTGTCCATCTTGTTTTCTTTATTTGTAGGAGCTCTTTATATATTGCATCTATGGGTTATTTCTTGAACATATATGAATATATTTGGCTGGGACTGCACGGTTATAATTCTACTAGAAAAGAATTGTTGATGATAAGTGTCACAAGATCTTATTACTCGACGGTGGGGAAAATCTGAGTGGTAGGTCTTGTTTTTGAGGGAGTTATGTTGTGTTATGATGGGGGTAAATTTTAAAAAGTATTACTGAAAAAACATAGAAATCTATAGTCAGCAAAACTACAAAACTGTAAAGCTATTGTTTTCAGCATATCTTCTCTCTGGATCCAGGCACATCTTTCTCCCTAAGCTGTCCCCCAAAGAATTCCGTGCTCTTCTATTTATGCCGCGTCAGCACAGCAGTTTGGCCTCCTCCAGCGATTTGAATCATGTGTCTTTGAAATGCTCTCTGCGTGTGGGTCACAGAAAGAAGTCTGAAGGGGAAAGATCAGGATGATGAGGTGGAGGAGGTAAGTCGCCCAAGGGATTTCTCACAGGAAAGCCTTGCTGCTCTCAAGTGGTGGGGGGGGGGGACTAGAGAAACAGATTCATAGAAACTCATATGTATATAGGAAAGAGCTTCCTCTAAAGAACAATTGACTATTGAGAAAACACCCCAGCCCAGTCCAGCTCAAGTTTGTAAGTCCAGTACTAGTCCATATGTCCGATATCAATCTGTAAAGTCTTCTTCAGATTCACAAAGCACATGCAATGATGTCAAATGCAGGCCAATCAAAGACCAGTGAGTGGAAAGGCTTGTGAGTCCAGTGGCATCGTAAGCATCTCAGTGCCTGCAGGGGCCTCCACGTGGCTTCCCCAGCTCCGAGGTTCTGGCTGCCATCACCCTGTCTCTATGTGGCTTGTCAACAAGAATGTCTCGCAGGGACCGAGCGTGTGTCCCACCTCCAGCGAGTTATTTATCTCCTTAGCACCTCCAAACGAGGTCATCAAGCTGTGACTTGATTGACAGGCCAAACTCCACCCCTTCGCTCCTAAGTCTCAAATTGACAATAGATTATAGAACTACCACACAACTTTTCTGGCCGCTTTCTCATCACTGCAATTTTCAGTTTTCTTAAAATTTCATCATAATAAGCCCAATGACTCTGCTGTGTCTTTTGAGGAAATCTGTGCTTTGTAATTCCAAATAACAGTTGCCATCACCTTCTGAACTGACCTTTCTGCCTTGGATTTCACGGGCCCAGCAGATGACGCTCGGAAGTCCCTGCTTCGATCAGACGTGGTTCTCTGGATTGTATTGCCAAATCTATGATGCTGGCCTGTCTCAAACCTCTGGGTCTGATTCATTCTGTAAATCTCCTCAGTGGCTTCGATCTTCCTTCAAGGACTGGTAGAAATATCAGCTCTTTGAGCAAGCTTATCTTTGTGCGATGCTTTTGGCACCCATCGAACTGAAAATTTAATGAGGCCAAAATGTCCGCTTACAATTTAAAATGCCAAACCATGTGAGATCACAGACATCAGTGGTTGTCCTATTTTCCCTTATCATTCTGTTCTTTTTTGCGGCAGTTTCTGGGCTACAGCCACAGTTTCTTCATTCGTAGAGACGACAGCCTCCCTCTCTTGGCTCATCTTTGAGGTCTTCCTGACTTTTCCTTAAAACGCTCGCCCGTCTAAAATCATGTGGGGCAGCATTGCCATAAACGTGTTGCCAAGTTTCAATGATTTGGGAAGATGCCCACCTGAGTTTGGTGAGACTGAGACAGGTGTATTATTGAGAGAAGCTGTTTGCAGCCAACAACCATGTTTAAACACATTTCATTTGGAATAAGGCTATGCATGATGGGGAAC
>NW_022111368.1:26164179-26190656 GCF_000313985.2 Echinops telfairi | reverse complement strand
TGTGTGTGTGTGTGTGTGTGTGTGTGTGTGTGTGTGTGTGTGTGACTGGAGAGATTGAGATTGAGAACATGCATCTGAGTGCAAAATAGCTCTTCCCAGCCTGTGCCTTGCCTTTGAGCATCAGCCTCCTCTGTTCTTACAGGCAGGCCTGTCAGTGCTGCCAAGGAAAAGCACAGAACCCAGGGACTGAAACCACAAACATGTACGCTCTCCAATCTCACTTGAGTTCATGATATATTTAGACACCCTCTGGAAGAGGAAATAAAAATGGCTGAAACATAACATAAGAAAGAAGGAAATATCACCCACAATTCCAAATCTAGAAATCAACCTCGTTGCCATTTTATTGGCTTTCTTTTCAGTTTTGCTTTTTAAAGAAAAGAAAGACATTTGCATTTACCTGCAGAAGCCTTCTACTAGTTGATATGTCTGAAGCCAAATATGTAATTCTGTATCCTGATTTGTTTTCAGCTATGTTATAATACAACTATCTTCTTATGCTACAGCCAAATCTTTATCAATACAATCTTTAATAACTGTCTAATAATCAGATTACAACTTAGTTTACAAATTTTTCTACTGCATTATTTCTGATCTGGGTGTATCATACAACTTCTTGGACTGATATCCATTGATATTAGCCAATTCCATTCCTCATTATTTGTTTTCCAGTTATGAAAATTTCCTTTAGGAAAGATCCAGAAGAGGAACTAATGAGTCAAGGGTCATGGATGTCTCTAAGGCCATGGAGATGTGTAAGGTGTGGAAGCCCACATGACATACCTGGACAATAACTTCCATTTGTCCCTGGGCAGCTTCCTGTGCTCGTCCACAACAGCTCGACAGAACTGTTCTCCAGCACCGTGAGTTACCTGACCCCATCAGATTCTCTTCTAAGAAGCAAAACTAAGAATTTCGTTTCCTTCTCTCAAGAAAACTAGATTTACCAGATGTGGAATTAAGGTTGCTAATGAACTGGCCTTAAAATTGGGAGATTTGTTTGGATTATCCAGTTGGGCTCAATGTAATCACAAGCATCCCTAGACGGGAGAGAGGGGAGCAGATGAGAGCAGACAGATGGCAGGGAGAGGGCCTGGCCCAGCATTACTGATTTTGAGGGTACAGTAAGGTGCCAACGGCCAAGGAACGTGGGCATCCTCTAGAAGCTGAAAAGGGCCAGCAAGTGCAGCCTCCCCTGGGGCTTCTGAAAGAGTGGATGTTAACTCATCGAGCCCCATCGCACCCACCAGACCTCCAGAGCATTCGGGTCACATTCAGTTGTGCTGATCTAAGTCACTTCGAGTCTAATTTGTTACAATAGCAATAAGAAGCAAATTCAGAGTTCATCTGAGAATTCCCTAGCCTTATTGCTGGAATTGCATTTCCCCATCCCACTCACAGGCAAGCTCGATAGCAGAAGTCCTCTTAAACTCACCCTGCGCTCAATCCTAGTCGAATAGTTTAAGTGGAGGTTAACATTCAAACTGCCCTGGTGGGACTAGGGCTCTTACTAGGCAGATTTTCTTTTTTCTTTTCTTCCTTTCTTGACAAACGTCCAATAGTGGCCGTCTGCAATATCTTTCAGCAATTTAGAAACCTTTCAGCAACATCCATGACGGTGTTTTCTGGTAACCGAAACCCCTTTTCATTATAACCTGTCCACATCTGAGAAGATTCATTTTCAATTCTTCTCTTTAAAGAAAGATTTGTGTTCCTTTTGTCTCCCTACCTAAAACGCATGGGTCTGTGTCTGTTTGTTTTTAAACATGAGCAATGTGATTTCCAAGGAAACTCAGCCCTTCAGTGCTTAACCCTTGCTCCTTCGGATGATTCTTGTCTTTCGACTGCCCAAAGGCAGCCGCAGCTCCATGAGTGGGTGCAGATCCTTCTGGGACGAAGCCCATTCTGTTTTGATGTGGAAGAATGTTCTAAAGGAGGAGAAGTCACTGTACTGGTAAAGAAAAGGTCTATCGATCACTCTCTTCTGCTGGGTGAACACAGAAAACAAGCAGGCTTATGATTTATGAGCTTGCCCACACAGCTCCTTCTGCAAATGTGGCTTTCAACCAGCGAATCTTTTAGAAAGTCTTTCCACGGACTAATTTAGAAGCAAGGAGAACAAATGTGGGAGGCTGAATGTAAGGCACTGAATAAGCGTGATAATCCCTGCCAATGAAGGCACGGCTGAGTTTCTGGGTACCCAGTGCGGTTCACGCGTTTCAGTTTGACGAAGCTTTCGGGGGGCTTGTCTGGCCTCCTCAGCAGGTGAGCCGCGTGCCCAGAATCTAGATTTGGGGGTAAGACCTGCGCAGGATCTTAGCCATCACCCTCTCCGATCTCCATTTATCAGGCACCAGGGAGGGGCACACCCTTCATGAGGCAGTGGGGGCAGGGGCTAGAGGAAGACCTGCAGAGGTGGGGTGCGGTGGGCGCAGGATGCTTACAGCAAATGTGCTCCTCCTTCACGGACCTCAGCTGACAGCTGATTCTGTAGCTTCTCCAGTCTCTCCTAACAACCAGCAGATTTTGACAGAAAACTTCTTTTTTGGGTAAGATCTTGTGTGGCACTATCTGATCCATGTATCAGATCCACATGGCACTATCTTGCAAGCACTATCAGATCCATGTTCAACTAGTGGTTAAGCGTTGGGTTGCTAACTTCAAAGTCAGCCGTTCAAAACCACCAGCCACCCTGTGGGAGAGTGAGAGGAAGAGTTATAGCCTCAGAAACCCACCACAAGTCAGACTCAACTGGCTGGCAATGAATTTGTTTTTGTTTTTTGGTGACTCTTGGGACTGTGTAGTGAACAACTTCTTATGGGCTGGACATTTTCACATGGGTTGAAATAGGAGAAGTGGTGGAAATCATGTGAAACTGTTCACTACAGATTCATAAATAGCACAACTAAGTCCATACTTACTGTATTAGGCCAGGTTGATTAGAGGGCCAGTGGCCCTCATCTATGTGTAAGAAAGAGCTTAGAGCAAGACGTAATTGTAGACCAAGAAAACATCCCAGCCCAGTCCAACTCAAGTCCATAAATCCGGTAGTAGTGCATAAGCCCTACTTCAGCCCAAGCGGCCACGAGCAATGATGCAGAATGCAGATCGAGTGCAGGCTTGTGGGTGCAGTCACGTGGCTGCCAGGTCAGTGGAAACATGTCAAGAATCTGGCAGCTCTGGGGTGGCCAGCAAGCAGGAAGGTGAGGGGAGAGATAGAGAGATAGAAAGGGGGATGCTTCTCTTCCCCAGGATCCTCCTTGCGAGAAGGCCACACCCCCAAGGAAGCACCGTCACGTGATGGCATGATAGACAGGTCTGACTCCACCCCTAGCCCTAGAGTGTCCTGTGGACATAAAATCTCTAACTGCCACACTTACCTGGCTTCGTAGGTAGTCCATAGTGGCCAGGGATGATTTTGATTCTCTAGGAAGGTGCTGTGGGGTTGGAGAAGAGACAGCAGCCAGCTGTAACTAGAAACAGAGTCTCTGATGTGGAGGTAAAAAAAATTTTAATTAAAAAATGTGAAATTGTTCACTGCAGATTAGTAAATGAGCACAAGTCACCCCAGGCTTACCTTGCTTACGGGGTCATCTGACCCCGGATGGCCCCCACTGGGTATTCTGTATAGAAGGCAATCACCAGCTCTTTCCCTGGCAGAGCAGGTGTGGGGTTTGACTCACCCACCTTGTGGTAAGCCATCTAGTGTTGAACCTTTACTTCCCCAGGGTTCCTGTTAACAGCACATCAGCAACACGCTAGTAGGAGAGCAGCTCTTCCTCACTCTATAGACTACAAATCAGAAAAGGAATGTAGCAGTTGTTTTTCATCATAGAAAGTCCTATCAGACCGAAGGCTTCACAAAACCAGTTTTCTATGACGAGGTTACAAACAAAAACATGTCCACAGGCAGCTGTTTGGTACCTGACGCACATTTCTCTTCTGAAGACTGCATGGGCGTCTCCTCCTTGTCCCTGCCTGTGAAATGCTACGAGATGGGGGTGCGGGAACGAAGTACACGCTTCTATAGCAGCAAATGGTTGCACTAAAAATAGCATTTGGCGTGAAAGTGGGATGTAGAATAATCTCTTTATTGTTTCCATGGGAAAAAATAGCAAAGTGGGAATGATGTATCCACTGGTTTTCTAGGCCTGCTGTGCTGTGGGGAGAGCCAGCATTGCCTTAAAAGGAGCCCTTTGAACCATAGAAAGTCCTATCCCACACTGAATGCTAACCACTAGGGAAGCAGACTGAACCACCACCAACTCCGGGGAGAAAGGTGGGACTGGCTACAGTCTCGGAAGCGCACGGGGCAGTGCAACGCTGTCCTATAGGATTGCTATGAGTCAGAATTGACTTGATGGCAGTGCGTTTGGGTTGGGGCAAACAGAATGGTACCCCTGACATTAGAACTCTCCAAACGGCTGATACCCATTTCACTACCACTTCTATTCTCTCCTTCCATTGCAGGTGTCTACGTCTCTGTGGCTTACTGCATAAAAACAAGGAGCATTTCACTGCCTGTGTTTTTATCTCGTTGCTTATTGCCTGATCCAGTACTGACCCTGTGCACAGTTGTAGGTGAAGCTGGGTTTGGGTGCACTTATAGTCCTCTTGCGGCTGAAGAACCTAGGTTGTAGATGCCCTAGTCCCACCTTCTCCAGGCAGGGGTGTGCTATGGCCTGCCCAGCCCTTGTTCAACTAGATCCTTCCAGAAGCCTCAGTTGGATGTTCTGTAAAACAAACTCTTCAACCGAGCCCTGTGTAAGTGTAAATGACAAAGATGGACTTAATACTTCCCAGCAGCTATCTCCTTCAGTGGGGCCTTCGTGGCAGAATAGTTAAGAGCTCAGTTGCTAACCGAAAGGTTGGCAGTTCAAATCCAGAGACTCCATGGGAGAAAGACTGCTGGTTTTCTCTGGTGAAGCTTCGAGCGCAGAAAACCCTATCGGAGCAGTTCCAGTTCATCACATGGGATCACCCAGCGTAGAAATCAAGCTGATGACGTATAGCAACACTGGCAGCTCAGAGTGCGTGTCGTTTACTTTAAGCGCTGAAGGCCAGCTCAGAAGATGCATGTTGATTGGTAAAATGCACATGACAGGGTCCTAGGGGAGAAGGTCTTTCTGGTGGCTCCCGACACAGCACCCAGCCCAGGCTGCTTTCCCATGTGCCAGTCCCCCAGCAGACATTGGTGCGGGCGCTGCTCCTATTAATACTCACAATCTGTTTAGGCAATCAGCACGCTCAGTACAAGTCCTCTCTCCGCGTCAGGACTTGGGCACCTCCAAAAGGAGATGCTGCCGTTCATCTCCCAGTGAGGGGGAAGTCGGAATCCAGACCCAAGGAATTGTGTATCTGACCCCTGAACTCCTAATTTAGGGTCTAGAGCACAGGTGCTCAAATAATAGTGTATCTGCACCCCCACCCCCACCGCCCTTTTCGTTATGAACAACTTGGGAAACTTCTGATGGTTGGGTTGAGATGACCTCGGGGTTCGGAGTCCAATGTTTTGTTGAGACGTACGCCTATTTTTCTTTTTAAAGAAAAGCAAGCTGTGTACCATGGCACAGTGATAACTCTAGACCTGATAACCACGAGGTCTGGCCGTTGGAAACCACCAGCTGCCCCGGGGGAGAAAGACAAGGCTTTCTACTCCTGTAAAGAGGGACAGTCTCAGAACCTCCCGAGGCAGGTCTACCCTGTCCTGGAGCGTTGTTGAGTCGGCCTTGGCTCAGTGGCAGTGAGATAACAATGGACAGGGTGACGCTAACTTCCCTGAGTTGCTAGGATTTTGCGTGAAGTTGAGAGATGCCACCTCCAGGCCTGACCTGCAGGACGGATTCATCTTGCTCACTTGTCGATGGAAGGGACCTGGATGAGAAAAGACCAGGACTGGCCATGCTGGACGCTTGTGAAGCACTAGTGGGGGCCCGTCCACATTTTGGGGTCTCTCGCTGCAAAGTGGTAACAGTATTTGAAACAATCACACTCAGACCTTAAAAGCAGGCAGCCCAACTGAGACTCAAGGGAGGAGGCAGACAAAGAAGTGGAGGTCTAAAGTCACCTTGGCTTCCTATCTGAAGGTCATTTCTGGACTGTATGATGAGAGAGAGAGAGAGAGAGAGAGAGAGAGACTCTGGACGGAGGCCAGCAGTCTCCCAGAGGGAAGGGCATGGAGATCAGAATCAGGCAGGCTGAAGAAGCTGGAGTGTGCAGGGCCGAGTTCAGGAAAGGAGAGAACTGCAGAGGAACTCCGCCCTGCACACTCCAGCAGTTCGAGCCCACTGGCCGCTCCAAGGCAGACAGATGAGGCCTTGTAAAGAGTTATGGCCTCGGAAGCCCTAGGAAGTCATTCTGCGTGGCCCTTTCGCGTTGTTATGAGGTGGAATCAGCTCGATGGCAATGAGTGGTTTTCTTGTTCTGGGGTTTTTGATGGAGGTCTTCTTGAGTCTCTGCTGTGCACGCGTAGTGTGAGCCTCCACAAGGCTGGGCAGAGAACAGTTCCCGGCGTGCACGCATACCAAGTTAGACCGGTTGGAGTGGAGTCCTTGGTGGTGATCACTTCCCCAGTGAGCTGAGGCGTCGTGGCTCAGTGGTGTGGGTGCACCCTCCCTGGATTCAATATTCTCTCGATCAGCCCTGTGTGGTGGTGGCTGTTAGCAGTTGCTATGGTGTCTGCTGTGACTCATGGCAAGTCATGGGGTGTGGAGCAGAACTGTGCTTCCTAGGGCTTTCTTGGCTGGAACCATCCCCAAACACCTTTCTTTTCCAAACGTTCTTCTAGATTTCGTGGATTTGACTGACTGTTGTTGACAGCATGCCCAGTAAAACATGTACCGATTCAATAGTGTCTACAGGAACGATTCAGCAACACTGTTCACATTCTCCCAGTTGGGCAATCATTCTCAGTCTCCTTTCCCGGTGGTTCTGTCCTCATTAACACACACTCGCTACCCCTAAGGATTCTAGCCAAGTTTTCAAGTTGCGGTTGCTGCTTTGACCCCACATAGATAGTTCTTCAAAGAGCATATTATGAATGGCCTTTTCTACTAGCTAAGATGCACCGTTGTTCCGTGTTCAGATGGCTTCAGGGAACATGTGTGGCTTACAGTTTAAGGATTAAGCCAGGGTAATCGCTTCTGAGTTCCGTCCACGCTCCATGGCTCCAGAAAGTCTATAGCCCGTGAGAATTTAAATTTTGTTCTGCATATACCCTCTTCCCTTTGATCAAGATTATTCTCCTATGGCCTCTTTGATGAAAATGTTCAGCCATGCACTTGACCCTAAACCTTGCAGAAAGAGATTCCCGGGCTTTATTGTTCTGGTATCTCTGGGTGGGTTTGAATCACTAACCTTTAACTTAGCAGACCAACCCTATGCAAAACCAACCCACTTCCATCAGGTTAATTCCAGCTCATCTGAACTCACTGCTTCACGATCATTGAGTCAATTCTGACTCAGGATGACTAGACAGAAAAGAGGAGAGCTGGCCCCCGTGCATTTCTGTGGCTCTAAGTGTTTTCAGAAGCAGAAAGTCGCACCTTGCTCCATTGTGCGATCGAGAGGCTTGAAGTACCACTGACCATGCAGTTAGCAGCTCAATGCACAGCCAGCACACCGCCAGGACTCCTTGCCGACTCATCGTGTCCCTAAATGGGGTTTCTGAGGCTGCAAATCTCGACAGGCGCACATAGTCTCATGCACTACCCCTTCTCAGCTGGTGCACTTGAAACTCCAACCTTGTGGTTAGCAGTGCGACGCTTACCGGACAACACCACCAGGGCTCCTTTAAAAGCAAGGTGGCCCATAGTCAGTGAGGGGTGAGGGGGACGCTCCACTCTGAAAGCCTGTTTGTTTCTGCACCGCCTCTCCCCAATCCTAAACACCAAAAGGTCGAGGGATCACTTGGAGAATTTGAGGGGAGGAACTAGGAGATAAAATACAATACTGGCAGAGAAGAGATTGGATTCCTTAGCAGAGTTTTAAAAGAATTTTCAGACAAATCTTAACCCTGGGGAGAGCAGGCTATCCCATTTGGGAGCGGTCGTTTCACCAGAGCATCATTCAGTAGTTTCGAGTTATCTGGGAACCTCCATGATGAACAAGCAACCCCCAAACAGAGACTCCTGCTTGTCTTCTCCAGCCAGAGAGATCAGATGTTGGGACTGGGAAGGAAACAAAGGGTACCCTCCCAAAACAGCCTCTCTCTCTCTATGAACAGCTGTGCATAGAGCAGTTTAAAGCACAATCAAACAAATTAGACTTATCTTCGTTGGGCTATTCAGGAAAGGGTGTTTGATGACCAGCTCATTTTAATAGCTTTTACAAGCTGTAAATGCAAGACGGCAGCTTTGTTCTGCCTTCCGCTTAAGGACTGTCCTGTCCCGGGGCCATTCTTGTGGAGGGTGGCATTCTGTGTGACAGTTCAGCGACAAGAGCCATCATCTCACACCGCATCCCGTCCGCAAGCTTTATTTGTTCATTTATAATCAGATCTGGGGGCTTACTGTTAGATTTCCTTCTTTGCCTAATCTCCCCGGTCCCTTATAATAACGACATAAGCATACCTTACAAATAATAACTTCACCAAAAAAGAAAAATAAGAGGAAAACTCTGGGGAGGAAAAATGGTTTTTTGTCTTCTACTCTAATGTCTCTCTGAGAAAAACAAACAAACAAACAGCCACTGTATGTAGACTGGTTTGCCCAACCTTGCGATTGCTACTCAAAAGGCGACAAAGAATAGAGCCCCAACATTCCCTCATCGCCTTGGAAAGCATTAAAACAGTGCTGGCCCGTCAGTGTTGAAGTGACAAAGGCAGCCTGAGACTTTGCAAACAGAAAACGGTTTCTCTTGTGACTGTCAGGATGTGGCATGCCCTGGGATGGGTTAGGGAAACATACTGCTATTGTATACAGGGTATTAGATATGCAGAATCGGCTACAGAAATGCTGGGATTATGAGAAATGAGTCTTCAAAAATATCCCAAGATTCCCCCCAGAGAACAGTAAGGGAGAGGCCCTCTCGATAGGCTAAGTGGTGTAATGTAATAAGCAGAGTGCTGGAGCTTGAGGGGGTGCTGCCTACATTGCAAAGGGCAAAATGATGTAAAGAGGCTGCTGGTAGTGAAGCCCACCCTGGCCCTACACTTAGCTCACAGCAGAAGTAGCTGTCAATAGACAAGTTGCAAAAGCTCAGTTTTCCTACTGATAAAATGAAAAGGCTAAAAGGTTTAGAATGTGGCTGATGCCAGATTCAGACATTCAGAAGTTCTGGCCGAGAACTAATGATAAGCTAGCTTAATTCCTTTTTGGTGGATGAGAAAATGACAAAAGTTTTTTGCTTTTTGTTTTAATTGCACATTAAATGGACTGTTCCTTGGCATAATTTCCTTGGAACTTCGGTCACATTTCAGTATTCAGGTTAAAGTAGCAAAGCCTAAAAGCCCCACCTGCTGAGGTAGAGGCAAGGCTGACCTCACGTGCTACAGAGCAGAGCTCTGCTCCATGTGGCTTTGAGTGACTGTCGTCTTGGGAAAACAGGTGACCCGGTCTTTCTTGTGTGGCACAGGTGGGTGCGTTAGCCATGCCCGTCCTTCCCTCAGCAGACACGCGTCAACCACTGGCAGCTTGTTGTTAGATACCACACAATCCATGTTGACGCCGTGTGTTTATTAGACGTCAGAAAAAGTGCCAAGCCTGTTATACCCTAGTCCCTCAGTTTACTCTTATCTGCATTAATAACCGAAGAAACCAAGCGGCGCTATTATATAGGGGCCTATCCTAAGTTATAAAGATAGTTGAGCATCACAGTCAACATTTAAATTTAGGTCAGACTTGTACAAGCATCAAGACTTTTTAACTACAATGTTCTACACAACCTAGTTGTTTATATATTAAATCAAAGTTGGTTTTCTCTTCTAAGAAGCTCATTTTCCATAGCGACTGAGGTTCCTGTAAGTTTATGAGTGACCATCTAAATTGCTGGTCACTTCCCATCGGGATCAAAGAAGAATGAAAAGAACCAAAAAACGTGTGGAAACACCTAGTCCCATGGACTAGTGGACCCGGCAGCCCTCAGCCTCCATCACTCTGAGACTAGAAGGACTAGGCCAGGGGTCCTCAAACTTTTTAAACAGGGGGTCAGTTCACTGTCCCTCAGACCGTTGGAGGACCGGACTATAGTTAAAAAAAATTTTTGAACAAATCCCCATGCACACTGCACATATCTTATTTTGAAGTAAAAAAACAAAACAGGCAAAAACACCCGGCGGGCCAGATAAATGGCCTTGGCGGGCTGCATGTGGCCCGCGAGTGAGCGGTAGTTTGAGGACCCCTGGACTAGGTGGTGCTCAGATGCCACGACTGACTTCTCTCTGAGAGGGTTCACATTAGGAGGACCTTTTAGAGTGAGAGAAAAATATGGAACAAAGCTCAAAATCATACAAGAAGACCAGACTTACTGGCTGGATAGAGACTGGTGGAACCCCGGAGACTCTGGCCCTTCGTCACCCTTCAGACCTGGAACTGAGCTCACCCCCGAGGCTCAATTTTCAGCCAAACATTAGAGCAGTCTATAAGGGGGGCAGTAGCACTGCTTAAAGTAACTCATCACTTAAAATCCAAAGAGCAGCATTTGACAAAGGACAAAGTTTAGAAGGCAGGAATGGGATAGGAAGTGAGCAACACAGGGAGGAAGTGGGATAAGCAATGCTACATTGTAGGAATTGCAATCAGTGTCATGAAACAAAAAGTGTATGACTTGTTGAATGGAAAACATAGTTACTCTAAACTTTCACTCAATTTAGAATTAAAAAAAAAATTAAACTCACCTTCTGTTCATTTTTTTTTTCTTTTTCAAAATCATTTTATTGGGAGTTATTACAGATATCATATCATTCCATAGTTTAATCACTTCAAGCAGTATTATACAATTGCTACCACAATCAGTTTCAAAGCATTCTTTTTTTAAAAATCATTTTATTGGGGGCTTGTACAACTCTTATCACAAGCCATCCATCCATCCATGTGTCAAGCACTTTTCTACATTTCCCTCATAATTCTCAAAACATTTGCTTTCTACTTGATATCAGCTCCTCATTTTCCCCTCCCTCCACAGCCCTCCCTCCCTCATGAACCCTTAATAATTTATAACTTATTATTTTGTCATATTTCACACTGTCCGATATCTTCCTTCACCCACTTCTCCACTGTCTGTCCCCCAGGGAGGAGGTTAAATGTAGATCCTTGTAATCGGTTCCCCCTTTCTCCCTCACCTTCCCTCCACCCTCCCGGTATTGCCACTGGTCCTGAGGGGTTCATCTGTCCCAGATTCCTTGTGTTTCCAGTTCCTGTCTGTACCAGTGTACATCCTCCAGTCTGGCCAGATTTGTAAGATAGAATTGGGATCATGATAGTGGGAGGAGGAAGCATTCAAGAACTAGAGGAAAATTGTATGTTTCATCATTGCTACACTGCACCCTGGCTGGCTCCTCTCCTCCCTGTGGCCCTTCTTCAAGAGGATGTCCAATCGCCTACAGATGGGCCCTTGGGCCCCATTCCGCACTCACCCTCATTCACAATGATATGATATTTTTTTGGTCTTTGATGCCTGATACCTGATCCTTTAGACTCCTCATGATCTCACAGGCTAGTGTGCTTCTTCCATGTGGGCTTTGTTGTTTCTCAGTTAGATGGTCACTTGTTTATCTTCAAGCCTATAGGACCCCAGATTCTATATCTTTTGATAGCCAGGCACCATCAGCTTTCTTCACCACATTTGCTTATGCACCCGCTTTGTCTTCAGAAAACATTCTTTTCTTTGCTGAACTCCTTGACATCAGCTCATTAGTTATAAGCCTATGTGCATAGAAAAGGATTTCCAGTGGATGAACTAAAAATACATTCTAGTATAGAAAAAAAGAAACCTAATAAAGTAATTATAAATAAATGATGAAAGGGAATTTAAGATATAGTTTAGAATTAAAATGGTTTTTCACTTCAGTAAAATGTTTCAAAGTGTAATAGATCAAAACAAGTGTAAAAAGATAAATCATGGGTTTTTATAACACAGGTTTTCTGATCGAAGAGGGAGAAGAACGCATAACAGAATTTCAAATTCTATGGACCCCAGATGCCCTGAAGCTATGAAGGTTAGATGAACCCCTGAAACTATTACCCTGAGCTGGATGAGTGAAACCAAAAATGATGCCTGAATACTTCCTAAAACCAAACAAATGTTTACAAACCAATTAAAAATGCTTACTCTGAGCATTAAGAACTACTTTTAAGAACTATAGAATCCAAGTTACCCCAACAACTAGCGAGATTAGACAGGAACCTGAGGGGGAAATGCCTTTATGTCAGCGGAGGAGGATCAACTCAGAAAAGGAGGTTACGAGTAATTGTGCAACTCAAAGAATGGCATCTATGTCAGTACGTGGTACATGCAGACACTGTGGAATTTGTCTATGCTTTGTGGTGTATAGTTTCAACAATAACAACAAAATAAATCGTTTTTAAAAGACTTCAGAGGGATAAAACTAAGCTTTGTGCAGCTGAACTACTTTCAAAACAAATTTCTGGGTAAAGGAACATAACAAAACACAGACTCTCAATAACACAAAATTTACATTATCTAGCATCTAATACAAATGAACATGCCAAGGAAAATGTAACCTACACTTGGAGGGGGAGTGGAAAGAACCCCAGAAAAGAAATGGTAAGCTGATGAAACCAAGAGAGAAGAGGGTGAAAGCCACTTTGAGAAGCACGCTCGAGTAGTAAGAAAACAACGCACGCCATGAAGGGGAAATTGAGCTGCCTGTTTTCTTCTCATCGCTTCCATGCATTTGTTCACTGGTGTGTATGTGGGTGGGGTCTAGAACTAAAAGTACAATATTTGAAATGGATATTTAAATACAGTTAAATAGATTTAACTGTAGATCCGATGTGACAAAAGAAGAAAAATGAGTGAATTTGAAGTTGTAGTAATTGAATTTATCCAAGTCAACTTGTTCATTTGCTTATTCTTATTATAGGAAATTAGACTAAAAAAATTGATCAGAGCCTCATTTACCTGTAAGATCATATCAAATGTTCTAACACATTGGAATCCCAAGAAGAGAGGCGAGAGAAGGGGGGAAGAAAAGCCAGCTTCACAGAATGTTGTTGTTGTTGTTGTTGTTGTTGTTGTTACCAACTCTTAGCGACCCTGTGTTTGTCAAAATGAAACATTGCCCGGCCCAACCTTACAACCATGGTTACTTTTGAGGCCATTGTGCAACCGCTGTGCCGATCCATCTCATCAAGGGCCTCCTCATCTTTGCTTTTAAAGCCCTCCACGTTATCAAGCATGATGCCCTTTTCCAGGCACCGGTCTCTCCTCAGAAACATTCTACACCAATTCTCCAAAAACGATTCCAGAATACAGACAAGGACAGCCAGCCTCTAAGCTCATTTTAAGAAATGAGCATGTGTATTAGTCTAGGTACTTTGGAGAAACAAATCCACAGCGACTCATGTATAAGAGAGAGTTTTATGGAAAGAAAATGTGCATCACGAAAACATCCCAACCCAATGCTGCCCAAGCCCACAAGTCCAACATTAACCCATACCCAACACCAGTCCACAAAGTCCTCCACCTCATTAAACAGAGGCAATGATGCCGACTGCAGGAGGAAAGCTGAGTCAGTAAACGAATAAGCATCTCAGCACTAGCAGGGGTCTCCACACGGCTGCTCCAGCACCCAGGGCTGCATCGGGATAGATCCATGTAGCTTCTCCTTGGGGATGTCTTGTAGGAAGTCAATCTTGTAAGCTGAAGCAGGGAACTGCTAAGGCAGCTGCATCCGGTACAACCATCACAAAGCAAGAGACCCGAGAACTAGAAATGCGAGGCTCACCACCCACTTATCCCTCCGCCTTTCAATTAGCCCCACATGGTGATTATCGGCCAGGCTGGCACAATTAACTAACTCAGCATGGAACCCTGATACCCTAGCTAGGCAAAGACATTACCCAGAGAGAAAGCTACAAACCACTCCCCCTCAGGAACATAGATGCAAATTTTCTAAACAGAATACTGGCCAATAGAATCCAACAATGTATCAAAATATAATATGCCATGATTAAGTGGGATACCTACACACAAGGATGATTCAACATTAGAAAAATAATGAATGTAATCCACCATGTAAACCAACAAACAAAAAAAGGATCAGAACCATATAATCATCTCGATCAACACAAAAAAGGCATTTGAGAAGATCCAACACCCATTCCTGATAAGAAACGTTCTGAAAATCAGAGTAGAAGGGACACTGCTCAGTACAATAAAGGTCATGTGTAAAACAGGCAACAACCAACATCTTGTTTAGTTGGGAAAATTGAAAGCATCTCCTTTGAGACTGGGAATCAGACAAGCATGCCCCTACGCACCACTCTTATTCAACAATGTGCTGGAAATCTTAGCTAAAGCAATTAGACAACTAAAAGGAATCCAAGGAATCCAGATTAACAAAGGAATTTTGAAATTTTCACTATTTGTAGGCGACATGATTTTATACAAAATCCTAAATTTTATTTAAAAATCCCAAATATTTAACATAAGAATTGTTGGAAACAATCAAGAGATTCTGCAGCATGGCAGGGTACAAGATTAACACACAATAAGCAATTGACTACCCATATAATAATGAAGAGAGCTCTGAAAAAGAAATCAAGAAAATAATACCATTTATAATAGCCACACAAAAAGTGAAATACTTGGGAATAAATCTAGGTTTATAAGGAAAATTTGAAAAGTACAAATAGTCAATGCTGGAAAGGAATGGGTATCATGACAGATCCTGCTACACTAAACAGCTAGCTGAAGGATTTAATGAGTAACATTTGCCCCCCAAAATTTAAGTTTAAATGAAATGGACAAATTCTAGGAAAGTTAACACAGTAAAACTGACCTAAGAAGTATCGTTGAGTAGTCCTCTTCCTATTAGAGAAAATGAATTTTTATTAAAAACCTTACCCAAATGAAAACTAGAGGCTGAGAAGTTGCTAAGCAACATGACTAAATAGTTAAAGAATAAATGATCTCAACATTATTGTGGAACATGGCATGGCGTGAAAGGGTACATCTGACCTCCTCTGGTTCCCTATGGCCACTAGGCAGAGGGCAGACATGCCTCCACACTCCATCCTTCTTTACCTACTCTGTCACCAGCCATTCCTCCCACAGGACACTACTTCTATGTTGGGTTTGATCATTCATTACAAGGGCCACACGGAAATCACAGACAGCACTCACAAGGTTACGTGTATATTAGGGAAATAAATAGGTTACCACAAGCCAGCATCAGAAAACATTTAAGACATAGTCATTGGTCCAGCCAGCAGCCAGATCTCTCTCTAGTCCTCAGCCTCTCTGTCACATGGTCACTTGGCCTTTACCTCTAGAGGCCCGAAGCCTCACAGTCTTGGTGATGCTCTTTTGCTCTGTCTCATGGTCTCCTTGCCTCAGCCTCTGGTGCCTTTGGTCTCGGCTTCTACCGCTTCAAACAGAGACCTCATATATGCTCTTCTGCCAATGGTCCTGGCATTTCTCTGTGTTCCTGGCAAAGTTGCTCAACCATATAGTGAGGGATGTGGTAACTAAAACTGACCAATCCCCTCTCTAAGTGGTACACATGCTCTGTTTACATGGTCCCACCCAATCATTTGGTGGGAGTTTCAGAGACATGGATAAACTCAAAACTCACTGCCATCGACTTGGTTACAACTCCTAGTGACCCTATAGGGCAGAGTAGAACTGCCCCTATGGATTTCCCAGACTGTAAATCTTTACGAGAGCAGAAAGTCTCCTCTTTCTTCCTCAGAGCGGTTGGTGGATTTGATCTGCCTACCTTGCGGCTCGCAGGCAAACATGTAACCCACTATGCCACCAGGGCTCCTTAAGACATGGGTAGAAGGGCTGTATTAAGAATTTTCAGCCCACCACAATTATTGAACTCTTTCAGAAATAGGAAATTCCTGGTTGATTTTTCGCAGGTGACTTAATCTTGACATCAAAACCTGGTAAGAGCATTCTGAAGCTGAAAATGTATACAACTCATTCTCATTCATGAGCAAAAGCACACACAAAATACCCAGCCATATAGTAAAAAGGTCACACATATAAGAACTAAGCGGACTTTACTGCAGGTGAGGTTTTATGGCCTTGCTCAACACAGCTGGCATATCACCTACGTGTCAGGTCTCTGCAAAAGAGCAAGGTCACGATGACATTTTCTGGAAGAACTCTTCCTTCCCATTGTAGAATCCAGTGACGTCTGCTTTGTTTACCCCAGAGAGTTCCGAGTGAATGGGCACCAGTACCCAAAGAAAATAGCCGGAGAAACACCCAGAGAGACAACAATCTGCCCTGTCTGGTTTGAAGGGTCTGTGGAAATTCCCTAAAGAGATCGGTCATCAGCATTCTTTCTCACCAGGAATTGATCTCTGGAAGTCTTTTATCCATTGCTATAAAAGGAGATACTATTCAATTGTTCCTGGTATGAATAGGCCGCCACCAGCCCAGGAAAGGTACTTATTTCCAAACCTCTGAATGCTCACTTACTGCCAGACGGAGCTTCGTGAAAACCTGAAATCATGTTCCTTTTGATCTACTTGCTGGAAATCCAGTCCCCAAACAACTCAAATTTCACAGATCAATGTGAATGTGAAATATAAAGGGACTTCAAAGATGTTACAGTGAGGGTGATAATGTTCAAATGCACTTGTAGATGAGTCAGAGCAATAGCCAGTTACACCAGATGGTTTTTGGTATGGATTACACCTCCGACTCAGAGAAAACAGACATCCTCACCACCAGATCAAGAGAAAACACCATGATAAATGGAGAAGAGCTGGAAATTGTCAAGGATTTCATTTTAGTTGGATCTGCCGTCAACACCTATGGAGGCAGCGGTAAAAAATCAAACTTTGTGTTGCACTGGGCAAGTCTGCTTGAAAAACAAACTCAAAACCAAAACTCTTGAAAGTGTCAGAAAAAAAGGTGTCATGCTGAGGGCTAAATAATCTCAGCCACCTCACATGAGCGTGAAAGGTGGGTGATGAATGAGGAAGACCAAAGAACTGATGCACTTGAATTATGGTATTGGTGGAGAATATTACAAGTTCTGCAGACTGTCAGAAGCGAAGCATTGGGCTGCTACTTGAGAGGTCAGCAGTTAGAACCCACCAATAACTCCGTAGGAGAAAGATGAGGCTTTCTGGTTGATTTTTGTTATAAGTTGGGAGTTACTCCGCAGCAGTGACTTGCCCTTTCTGGGGTAGGGGATTGCTTTGAACAAAAGAACAAATCTGTCTTGGAAGAAGTACAGCCAGAATGCTCCTTAGAAGCCAGGATGGCAAGGCCTGGTCTCCTGTACTTTGACATGTTATCAGAAAGGACCAGGCCCTGGAGAAGAACATGCTGCCTGGGAAAGTAGAGGGTCAATGAAAAAGAGGAAGACCCTCAATGAATTGATTACCACAGTGGCCGCAATGCTGGTCTGAAACGTATCGCTAGTTGTGAGGATGACATGGTCCCAGCAATGTTTCATTCAATTGTGCTCAGGGTCACTGCGCCTCAAGATGGAGTTGATAGTACTTGTGTTAGACAGGGTTCTCTAGAGAAACAAAACCAGGACACTTAGGAATATTTTATGATAGATAGATAGATAGATAGATAGATAGATAGATAGATAGATAGATAGATAGATAGATAGATGATAGAATGATAGATACAGCATGAAGGAATATAACAATTAATTAGTCCACACAGCAGTACAGAGGGCTCAGTTCAACTCACTTCCATGAAACAGTTAATATACTGGCAGTCCTTCAACTCATGAGGGCTGCTAGGTCCAAGGTTAGAAGCCGACAGCTGAATCTTCCCTAGGGCCATGTAGGCAGTCCGGCCACAGACAGCAAACAGCAGGGCAGGTCACCAACAGTCAGCAACTCAGGAGGTTGGCGAAGCTGGCCCGGATGGGATATCAAACTCAAGCAATGCAAGACGACAGGAACTGGCAGCCTCAAGCTCAAGCGATGTACACACCAGCAGCATGGCGAAGCACGTCTCAAAGGAACCTCAAGCTCTGGTGAAATGATCCACGGGTTGGCTGTTCCACAGGTAGTGTATGTAGCTCACAAGTTGAGGCTCCATATGCTGGCCCAATCACCAAAAAGCACGAGAGAGGGGCGGGGCTTGCTGAGCCATTATCTCTTTGCCTTCCAATCAAACAGTGACCCAATTAATCCCTTATATTCCTATTGGCCAGGTTGGCACAATAAACCTACCTATCACAGTCCACCACCCCTTGCCAACTTGGCACCTGTACACAATTCTTTAGCCATATATAATTTCCAGGCATTAATGAAATCATACTTACACCTAACATCATATATGAACAAAGGAAAAATATTCAATAAGCACATATAAAAAAGATAAACTAACAATCACAAACCTTGTTTTTGCAATTGATCACATGATCATAACTGATAGGTGGAACTACCTTCTTCTACTACCCATTCTGTGTTACCTTTGCCCTCAGCCAGCTCTTCAGGTGGCCGTGGTTCTTTGTCTGGTGGGGTGACCCAAACCTTCATTCCTGAGTTTCTGGGTCATTAGACGTCCTGTCAGGATTGAGTTGCTGTAATTTACCATTTACTTTAATCACAAGGCATGGTAGTACTAAGAAACAGCCTACTAGATCTCCTGGATTCCAGACATATTCTTCTTCACCTCCATTATGTACCACCAGTCCAATTTCTCCTTGGTAATCAGGATCAATCACACCACTCAGTACAGTGACACCCTTCCTGGCCTGTTGATCCAAAGGCATGAGAAGCCCAAAGTGGCCAGGGGGCATTCTCAGCTGCCAGTTCAGTGGAATTGGTGCTGTGTTTCCAGGTGGGAGAGTTCCTTCCTTTGGGACTAGGACCTCCAGGCCTGAAGCACATAGGGTTGCTGGGACAGGAAGCCAAATGGCTGCAAGTGGATCATTAGGAGTAATAGTGAGTGGTGACTTGGTGGCCCATGGTGAGGCGTTCAGTCTCCACTAAGGCCCAGCAACAGGCCAACAGCTGTTTTTCAAAAGGGGAGTAGTTGTCTGCAGAGGATGGCAGGACTTTATTCCAAATACCAACGGTCTACACTGTGATTCACCAATAGAGCCTGCCAAAGACTCCACACTGCTTGTCTATCTACAACTGACACTTCTAGCATCATCGGGTCAGCTGGATCATATGGTCCCAGTGGCAAAGCAGCTTGAACAGCAGCCTGAACCTGTTGCAGAGCCTTTTCCTGTTCTGGGCCCCACTCAAAATTGGAGGCCTTTCATGTCACTTGATAAATAGGTCCAAGTAGAGCACCCAAATAAGGGATGTATTGCCTCCAAAATCCAAAGAGGCCTACTAGGCGTTGTGCCTTATGTTTAGTTGTTGGGGGGAAGAGGGGGAGATCCACTTGCAATAGCTTATTCTTCGCTTTAGTAGGAATGCCTCAACATGCCCCACAACACTGGACCCCTAGAAATTTTACTGATGTGGAGGGTGCCTGAACCTTCATTGGGTTAATTTCCCAACCTCTTGTATGCAAATGTTGTACCAATGAATCTAGAGTCTTTGATACATCCTCCTTAGTGGATCCAATCAGTATAATGTCATCACTATAATGGACCGGTGTGACATTTTGTGGAATAGACAGGTGATCAGGGTCCCTTCGGACTAAATTATGACATAGGCCAAAGAGTTGATGTACCTCTGAGGGAGAGTTGTGAAAGTGTGTTGTTGCCCCTGCCAGCTGAAGGCAAACTGCTTCTGGTGGTCCTTCGAGACTGGTATTGAGAAGAAGGCATTGGCCAGATCAATAGCTGTATACCACATACAAGGAGAAGTATTAATTTGCCCCAGCAATGAAATCACATCTGGAACGGCAGCTGCAATTGGAGTCACCACCTAGTTAAGTTTACGATAATCCACTGTCATTCTCCAGGATCCATCTGTTTGGTTTTTTTTTAACAGGCTAAATAGGTGAGTTAAATGGGGATGTGGTAGGAATCGCCACCCCTGCATCCTTTAAGTCTTTGATGCTGGCACTGATCGCTGCCATCCCTCCAGGAATGCGGTATTGCTGTTGGTTTACTATTTTCCTAGGCAATGGCAGTTCTAATGATGTCCACTTGGCCTTTCCTACCATGATAGCCCTTATTCCACATTTCAGGGATCCAATATAGGGGTTCTGCCAGTTACTAAGTATGCTTATTCCAATGATGCATTCTAGAACTTGGGAAATAACCACAGGATGGGTCCGGGGGCCCACTGGACCCACAGTGAGGCGTACCTGAGCTAAAATTCCATCAATAACTTTACCTCCATAAGCCCTCACTCTGACTGGTGGGCCTTTGAAACATTTTGGGTCTCCTGGAATTAGTATCAGTTCAGAGCCAGTGTCTAGTAATCCCCCAAAAGTTTGATTATTTCACTTCCCCGAATGAACAGTCACTCTTGTGAAAAACCACGCTCCCTTTGGGGAAGGTTAGAAGAAAGACTAATAGTATAAACCTTTGGTGATGTAGCAGGGTCCTTCTTCAAAGGGACCTGGGCTTCCCCTCATTCAAGGGGTTGTGGGTCTGTAAACTGGCTCAAGTCTGGGAATTGATTGAGTGATCGTGACTGTCTATTCTGCTGTTCACCTGATCTAGCACTCTTTCACCTGTATAAATCACATAAATATTTAGCAGGCTTCCCATGTTTTTCACTCCTAGGGACACCGTGGCTCAGTAGCCAATGCCATAAGGCCACACCAGACAGGTTGCTTTGATTACTATGGAAACCTTGAGGTCCATTAGGATAACCACGCCCACCCTGTCTCTGTTGATTCAGTGCTGACACCTGCCCTCTACCACCACGGGGCCCAATCAGCCCCATTGTGGGCAAATGTCGGAGTTCACTTAGTGCAGTGCCCACCGTTAATCCTGGTGCACATAAAATAGCAATCACAGGAGTCTTCAGAGATGCTGGGGCCCACTTCACAAACTTGTTCTTTACGGTTGTGGTGAAAGGTATGTCCTTGGGGCACCCCCTTTTTGGGTCTATGGGATTATTCTGATAGATCTATTTCAACATACAAATTTCCCTAAGCCTTTGTATGCCTTCCTCTACAGTGTACCAAGGTAGGTCAGGTACCTCAAGTTGGTCTAATCTAGGTGATCTGGCAGTCCAAGCTTCAATGAACCAACCAAATAAAGAATTAGATCCTCAACCTCGCTTGCTGAGACCTTGAAGGAAGAACCTGTTTTATATCACTGCCTTTCAGCTTAAAGAACTTTCTTAGTATTTCTTATAAAGTTGGTCTGCCAGCAACAAATTCTGTTTTTTGATGAACTCTCAAAAAAGCAAACAAACAAAACCTCACCACCCAGGGACCATGTAGGACAGGGTAGAACTGCCCCTGTGGGTTTCCAGGACTCTTTACCGGGGCAGAAAGAACATTTCATCTCTGTCTCATGGACAGCTGGTGGTTTTGAACTGCTGGCCTTGTGGTTAGCATCCCAGCACACAATCACTGCACCATCAGGGCTCACAAAACAAAGAATTCCAGTACACTTAATTATGTAAGGAATTCTTTTAAAAAAAAACACATTAAAGCTGCATAGTTTCTTCTCTTAACTGATTTAAAAAGAAACTGCATACACAATATGAATAGAATTCTATTATGTTCCCTATAATATACAGAAATGCAATATATTTTAATGTAATTATACAAGAACAGGCGTTTTCCAGACCATGTCCAACCCTCTAAACCTTGGTTCTTTCCACATGTGCTCTATTCTTCTAGAAAATCTTTCTTCCCCTTCATCTGTCAAGGCTCAGTGCTGTCACCAGTTTCTCATTGTAGATTTCTTTTTTCCCCCCAATGCTGATAATGAAATTTATTTATTTATAGATAGGAACTGGAAACACAGGAAATGCAGGGCGGATGATCCCTTCAGGACCAGTGGTGTGAGTGGTAATACTGGGAGCGTAGAGGGAGAGTGTGCTGGAGAAGGGGAACCGATTACCAGGATCTACATGTGACCTCTTCCCTGGGGGACGGACAACAGAAAAGTGGGTGACGTCAGACAGGGCAAGATATGTAGATTTTTTTGAACCCCTGGAGGAAAAGTATTGTGTCCTATTTGTGTCCTAGTGAGAAGCACTTACTGAGGAAGATCAAAGACTACATACAGCTTTCAGTGTGGATTAATCCTTACCATAAAAGAAGCCCACATCTTCACAACTGGACTGGTCGGCAACATCATGATAAATGGAGAAAAGATTAAAGTTGTCAAGGATTTAATTTTATGTGGATACCTAATCAATACCCATGGGAGCAGCAGTCAAGAAATCAAATGATGCATCCATTGCATTGGGTACATCTGGGCACGGAACTCTTTGAAAGGTTCAAGAGCAAAGACATTGCTTTAAAGACTAATAAGCACTTGACCCAAGCCACGGTGTTCCTAATTGCCTCCGATGCATGCAAAAGCTGGACAATGAATAAAGAGGACTGAGGAAGTGATGCATTTGATTTATGGGGTTGCCACAGAAGACTTAACCTACCATGGACTGCGGAACAAATCTTAGAGGAAGTACAGTTCTTTAGAAGCAAAGAAGTGGAGATTTCGCCTTGCATACTTTGGGCACGTTTTCTGGAGGGACCAGTTTCTGGGAAAGGGCATCATGCTAGGGAAAGGACGGGGTGAGAGAAACTAAGAAGGCCCTCAGAGGGATGAAGTGATACCATGGTTGCCACAGGAGCCTCAGACATAAGAACAATGGTGAGGCTGGCACGGGCCCAATCATCATTCTGTTCTGTTGTGCATCGGGGTTGCTATGGGTTGGCATAGACTCCACTGCACCTAACAAGAAGAAGTAAGTATTCAGTGAATGCTAAGTTTGCGGTGATTTTATATGAACTCTTCAGGAGTTGGAAGGGCACAAAAATCAGATCAAAAGAAGACTGCAAAGATCAAGAGTAGCATGAACGAGGTACAAAGTATGGAAATATGCGGGCTGGGAGGGGGCACATTGAAGAACATCAAGTATTCCGATTTGGATGATGTATAAGACTTGTAGTGTTCTCTGGTAACGTCACTGAATTCCACCCTCACTTATTTGTGCTGCCAAGAAATACCAAGGATCCTAGGAGCTGGGCATAGGGATTGCACCAAGCAGACACGTCTTTCCCTCATGTAGCCTGCAGTCTAAAAGTGACCATTTTTAATGTGTTGACTTGCCCTGCGGATTTTGTTGTTATGGATTTAATAGCACACTCATTAACTTTAACATTCCCAGTTTCCTTGCTTTCATGCCTGTTCACCTTGCCAGTCTCTAGCACTGGCTAGCCACGCCCATCCTCAATTACCTATGAGAATTAACTGATGAGAGCAGAAATCTCAGCATTCTTGAATGCTTACATCTCTTGAATAAGCCAAAATGACATGAACTTTCTTTTGGCATCAACCTCTAAAGGAGGCACTTCTTGACTGGCTTATATTAAATTTATAGTCAATTGCATGCCAACTTTATTTCACTTGAGTGGTAACCTATTAGAAATTTCTTGTGGTCTAGGAACTAAGAAAAAACAAGGTAAAGTATCTTCATTTTAAAGACAGAAATGAATTGTATTGCTTTTAAGTATATGGACATATGTTTGTGCAGTTCTGTTATTAACTATTAGTCATTTGGGGTAGTGGTGAGAATTCCATCGGTTTTCACTGGTTCAACAGAACCAATACCTAATTTTTTTACTGAGTTCAGCGAACTGGTTGTTAAAAACGCACTTGTCTTCAGGGTTCTTCCTGAGGTGGGTGGCTGGGCAGCTGCCAATGTAGAGATGGCAGATGCCATTCACGGCACAGCAGCGTCTGCTAAGCCTTCGTGGCAATGGTAATTCCATCTATAGGTATAAAAAATTAGCTGGAATTATGTTTGTAATATTTTTCTATTTATCTCATAAAATTCATTAATTCTTTTGATGAAGTATATTTTTATTCCCTTGCATTTGTTATTTCAGTAAACAAACATAGACCGTAATGAGATAAGGTGCCAAACAACCGGAATGACAACATGCTGTCATTTGTTTGAGCTTTATGTTATGCCCCAACTTCCCAGAAGATATTATGAGTGCATTATGCAATTCCCGTAAGTATTCAAAGAGCTAAAAAATATTGTCAGACAATTTCTGTAAGTTCAGCAGAAATGGAGAGGACTTTTTATATATATAGAGAAGCATATATGTTCAGAGAAGAGAAATTACCTGTTTCTAATATATCAAACTCAATGACGATTGTCTAATTGGCTTACTGCTAAAGGAATGGGATCCTACTCGTACAGTGAAAAGATTAAGGATGAATCACACAGCTGATGATGCCCAGATAAAAGCAAAGAATATTGCAAGTGAGGAAGTTTTGGGTTTTGTCTGGTATTATTTAATATGTTTTCATTAATAACATAATCTTGTTTTGTGTACCCCCTTTATTTTTCTTATTTAAGTATTAACGGTATGAAATAATAAACTGCCTTTTAGTATATCTTTTTGTGCATACTTCAAGTGGACCTTAGGGCACCAACCAGTTGTTATTTGAATCCCACCGTTGATTTGGGGCGCTCCACCATGTACGCCATCCGGTCCTCAGGGTTCCATACACCGAGCAGACCCCTGTGCTCAGGTTGCTCTTTCTAGTCGACCTCCCCTCCTTCACGTGCCACTCTGTAAGGCACACCTGCCGTGGATTCTGGACTTGACTTGAGATCTTCCAAACCTGTTCTCATGGAATCAACAACAACTCCTAGCAACTGTGTAGGACGGGGTAGAATCGCCCCATAGTGTTTCTAAGCCTGTCAGTGGTTACAGAAGCACACTGTCACGTGTCTCTTTCCCAGAGTGGCTGCTAGGTGCAAATTGCAGACTTTGGGTTAGCATCTCAGTGCTTAAGCACTGCTCTACCAGGGGTTTTTCTGTGAGCCCTTCCGTAATACCAAACCCACTGCCATCGTGCCAATTCCAACTCAGATAGACTCTAGATAGGGTTTCTCTGTACATCTTTATGGAAGCAGACAGTCTTATGTTTCTGCCCAGGAGTGGCTGGTGAGTTTGAACCACCGAACCTTGTGGTTAGAAGGTCAATGCCTAACCCACAGGGCCACCTGGGCCCTTTCTTTGGGCCTGTATAGGACCCTTTTTATTCTGTTGGTGTCACCATCCTCGAATTGTATCTGAAAGTGTTCATTATACATATGTGCTCTAATCTGGAGAGAATGATCATGTTTGTTTGGTGAAATGTACACTAATTATATTTTTTATTGTTTTAATTATTCATTGTTATATGTAGGACATATTATTATATGCAGGACATTACATATATATTTAGTGATGATGGACCAAAGCATTTCACCATAACAAAGGACACTGATAGAAATGAGTGACCTATTGAAAAGGTGAGGTGTGGGGAAGAAACAACCACCTTGAAACAGCACTAACCTCAAGGTCATTGGTTCAAAGCCACCAGCTGCTTTGCCTGAGGAAGAGGAGGCTGTCTGCTCCCACAAAAATTTAAAGTCTCAAAAAACCCAAAGGGACAGTTCTGCTCCGTCCTATGGGGTTGCTGTGAGTCAGAAATGACTTGATGGCAGTGAGTTGCGTCTTTTTAGGGGCTGACAACTCGCGGTGTGTCTGAATTTCAGCAGTCTGTCATTTAATGATGATGTTACCTCAGAAACAAGTATTTTACATGCTGTGCTTAAAGATCGTCAGTCTGGCTAAACTTCCACCACTCATCAAACAATGTGGAACTACACCAAGGAATCTGAGTGAGCTTGGTAAAGAGAGAGCACCAAAAACAAGAATTTTACTCCAAATCATTGGCTTTTTTACGGTGAGAAATTTGATGTATCTTTATCTGGTGTTAAGTTCTCCACTGAAAAGAAAAAGAAGAACCCAGTGCTCCAAGATGTGAATGCAACATACCAGCATGAAGCAGGGAACGAATAAAGAGGTCTGAGGGAGTGGCCCCAAACCCAACTACGTGGACAGCACCCCTCCCCCCAGAAGGATGTACTTTAGCGGACAGCACTGAAGCTACAGCTCAGGGAGATCAGAGCACACAGGAGCGAATGAAGGGGGAGGAAGAGAGAGTGAAGCACATCCTGGCTCACCAAGCCTTGAGGATGATATCCCTGCTCACAGCAGCCAATGCAGAGAGGACCATATGGCCCCACTATGAGACATGGCATCCCTCACTGATCCATAGCCCCTTTGGGGACAACACTGGAGACACAGTGGGGGAATTGTGTCCAATCTGACCCCACCACACCAAGGCAAAGCACTAAGGGTATGCAACAGAACAACAAGGGGAGCAGAGCAAGGAAGTCCAAGGGTATACCAAAAAT